>NC_056743.1:1764709424-1764792925 GCF_019279795.1 Protopterus annectens
TGTCTGTTCATTAGGGGGTTGCTCTAACCAATACACTATTGCTGTGCTGCATTCATTTGCATATATACCCATATACACATGGCTCCTGTTTCCCCAAACAGACACCCCAACGCCTCCCTAACACTGCTGTCATCCATTCTCCAGTCGGATTCGCGATGTAGCCACACCACTCCACATTGGACACTCCCTACTCCTATAAACTCATCCCATCGGTTGACTCACTCCACGTATCCTCAGAGCTCCCATACGTTTAGTCCACAAACATTGGTGACATGAGCGACCAAAAGAATACTATTCACAATTTTTGGGTTGTCCCACATGGGACACACATGTGTTTATGTCAAGATTAGACTCTATACTTCATTACATCCTTACTCCCGTTAACATGACACTACAATAAATTAATATGTATGACTATGTGGTAACACACACGTTACACATGAAAGCCTAATTATGTACGTGTTCGGCGTATTTCTTTTACAAATAGACTGGTTTAGTAATTGGCGTTGCCATAGCAGGCAGATCACAGGAATGAGTCCATGTGTGGGAAAGTCCTCACATTTGATTATTTTCAGCACAGCACTGACTTTGGACATTGTACACACTTCTGCGTTTTAGCAGTTTCATCCCATCCCTCTTCTGCACAACCTATTATACTATCTACTGTCGAGGTTTGTAAGGGCACATTTATGTTATTTATGTCTGCAAATGGAATGAATGTGTTACAGAGTATGTACTTCTGCATACTGATGTATGCATGTGTGTATGCATATATACCTATAACGAACTCGCTGACCTCCATGGAGCTTTCCATTTAGAACCAGCCCATCCAACCCTGGCACGCCTGGCTCCATAATTTCATGCCCATAGTTCCTCCACCCCACCCATGTTCAAAATACACGCATACCATCCATTGTCCACTTGTTATCGCAGCCATGACACACCTCCACACATTGCCCTCTCCAGAGCATTAGGGGCCCTACACGTATGTTGTCCCAACCCATGTATTCTCAGGCTCTCCCACCATTTAGTCCTTGAACATACCTGCCCTTGCTTGTGTAATGGTCGGAAGGCCAAATGGTCTATCTATTTTTGGGTAGTCTCACCAGGGACTACCCTCTGTGTGTAAGGTAGACTTAGCAAATCAACAATGTTACTCCCACTGGTAAAACCCTGCCTGTGGTGTGAGTAGCAGTGCTTTGCTCTCTCCTCCCCAGCTGGATATGACATACGGTGACAGTGCTATATAATACTGGGGTTGCTGTTGATTCCCTTCTCATTCCTTTTGTATGCTTTATTGTTATGTTGTTCTTTCTCCATATATATATATATATATATATATATTATATCTGTATATACTTATATACATTTCCTATGCTGGGCACTGCTTAGACCCGCGCAAATGCACTCAGACTTGCTTACTGGTACTTATATGTGTTTACTGCTGCTTATTTTGCTTACACCTGCTTACTACTACCTTATTCATTTTGACAGTGCCACTTTGCTTGAATTATATTTAAGTTAAATATCTCATGCGATACTCTTATGTCGGTTTTACGGCAAAACGACAGTCATTCCACATGGAAAAAGTTATGTGCTATTGTTGGGCTCGAATCATGAATACCTGTTTGATAGGCGGATGCTCTCTAAACACTACACTATTAACATGTTAATTCTGCATGTTTTTCTCTATTTAAATGAATATGATGTGTAAGCTACGCTCGGCGGAGGGCAGTGATGCACAGACACTCTGCACTTTGCTTACACCTTCGATATTGCTGCAATTCAAATGTATAATAGGGACATGGGGACAGGGAATCTAATTGTGACAGTTCTAGGGACAGGGCTCTACATTCCACTACGTGCATGTGTGTTTACTACTTAGATTTTATTTCACTGTTCGTGTACAGTCTTGTATGCTTAGCATACATTTCGGTATCCACGGACACTGACTTACTATTAGAAGCGGGCTCTACTAGTAGGCATAGTAGGTTTTTCAAGTGTTGGGGCATGTTTACACCTCCGTAGAGCACTTGTACACGCCCCCTGCACTCGCACACATTTCCTGTGCACATCGAGGGTGCAGTGTCACGCCCTCATACATATGCATATGATGCTGCTGCGCCATCTGTAGTGAGGATGCTCAGCACAAGGCTAAAACCATCCTTGCGCCGAGCTTCTTGAATCCTGGGGATTGTTTGTATGAGACAACTCAGTAAAGAGGGAGGATGTAGATCAGAGTGTGTGATATATCTTTAAGAAGCATTCGAGTCAGTGGGCACATACATATAAGTACTGAGCATGTGCAAGCAAGAGGGCCATTTTGAGTGAGCAGCCAGAGTGAGAGCATGCAAGTATGTAGTCCGTCAGTTTGTTAGATAGATCATTTAAGTTCAATGTTCCTGCCATCCATTCTGATATGTTTGTATGCAATAATCTACTTAAACAAACACCCAGGTGTCATTGCCTTCTTAATGCACATAAGACGAGTGACAGTATTTTCATATTCTTTTATTATTTATTATTAAATCTATTTAAACTTTTCATTGTGGTTGGTCCTTTAGAAAGTATTTTAACATTTTAGAGTACTTATATCTATTGGTGACACTGTGGCCAGTCCTCAAAGTCTTACTGCTTGGTCAACATTACCATTTGTATTAATATTAACTTCTCTCAGTATAATTGGATATCCTTTTAAGAACCTTATAGTAACTGACTGGTGGCAGTGAATCTACCTTATAGTCTGGGTCTGGGCAAAGTTGGTAGAGTGGGTAATCTGTGCTAGCCTTTCCCAGGTGTGTGTGTGTGTGTGTGTGTGTGTGTGTGTGTGTGTGTGTGTGTGTGTGTGTGTGTGTGTGTGTGTGTGTGTGTAAATTAAATCTCAAAGAGTGTGTGCCAGCTAATAGGAGCAGGGGCACAAAGCACTGGTTTCACAGAGAGGGAGCTGGAGGACTTGGCTTGGACATTCGGCTGAGTACTTAACCCTTAACCCTACAGCTGTGCTAGTGGGGACCCTTACTGGGGACATGGGGAGAGACAGATAGAGGAACCCAGACCCTGGTCTGAGTGTGTTCACTGTGTGCTCTTAAGGGAAATAGTGTTTGATGCAGAGAGTTGCATCTGGAAATACTGGGTGTATCCATTTTTGTTCCAAGTGAACATCCATCACCAGTGCCAGTGGTGAGCATTGAAGCTCCTTGATTACTGACCCAGAGTGGGGACGTCACGTCATCAATAAAACTGAAATAAGTGAGTGGCCTTTGTGTACAGAGCTGTGTCATCAGTGTGAACTAAATTAGTTCAAATTACTCTTGAATTTGAAAAAAAGAAGGATTTGGAAGTGGAATTCAAACATTTTATGCAGGGGCAACCCCCACATAAACACCTAATGTAGGGGCTTCATTTCAGCAGTCCCTTAATTAATAAAATTAACAGATGTGTGGAATGGAGGATTTACTTTACAGAGACATAATTCAAAAAGAGTACAATTTAGCACTCAGTGACATTCAAACTAGTGCCGATTATCAATGTTCTATCCCGGTTAAAATCTAGAAATAAATCAATAAAGAAATAAATATTCATCCCAAATACCAGGAAAATTATTTATGTAAATTAAAGTTAAGCTCTAAATTAACTATTTTAAGATAGAGTCTTTATGTATAAGGAGGATGGGGTGGGGGGACTGGTTGAATTGCATGCAGGTCTTAAATTATATTCAATGTGCTATTTCACAAAATGATTTACTGGAAATGCATTTTTCAGCAATAAATGCTGCACTGAGCAGTGCATTACAATGTGTGAGCTGAATCAGTTTATTTTTTTCATAATAATGAATATGAAATGTTAGTAAATCAGTTAATCACTAAGGAATGTATTCAATAACACAATAAGTAATTAATGCAATATAAAACAATAACGTTGGCAAAATCAACAATTATAAATTAGTTAAGGTCACCAGAGTGCTATGTTCTATAAAAAATAGTCTTCAGAGATTTCTGAAAATAAATAGTTTTGAAGCTTTCTTCATCTAGCTTTACCTAATCCTATTCTGCATCTAGTTCTAAAAATGATTTAGCATTTGGAAAAGTTGAGATAACTTCTTTAAAAAAAACAACAGGACATCTTTTAATTACTTCAAATCTTATAGATGAAAGATTGTGAATCGTATCTAATTTCACAACCACGCCCACACTATTGACCCATTATGTTGGCTCTAACTACTTTTTACTTAACATAACTTTCCATTCATTTCAATTCCTGCTTTCATGTTTTACTCTTGAGGTTACTTGTACTTTCCTGGGAGCCAGTGTCACTGGCATAACATCAGGTTTTACTTCTATGAGATATTCATTAGGCCTGTAAGTAAATCAACACAGTCATGCAATATATATGCCATGGCTATGCAGGCATACCACCCAGCTGTACAGATTTTTGCAGAATGTCCAGAATTTTGCTTCATAGTTTGGTCTGTTCCTCATAAAAGTTTGGTTTTGTGGCAAATCACTGGCAAAACATTGAGAATTGAAGTAAAAAACTAATGAATGGCATTTGCGTTTCAGACTTTATACCCTTTAGAAAATAGATGCTAATGCAAAACCTGTTATTCTATCAACTTTCTAAGTTTGTATGAGCAGTATTTAAAAAGTGTCCCTATTGGTGGGCCTTTGTCCCTCCATTACTTATGGCTTTTCCCTGATTTCTTGCTGTAAGAGGTAAAGAGATATAATGCACCGTATCTGAGCTGTCTCCACATCTGCATGATATATGCACTTTTGCTTTCACACCATGAACTTGTTTCTCATAAGCCAAACAGAGCTAAATATTAAAAATGTGCCAAAGTTCTCCAGTTTGAAAAATGATCTCATACACCTGTCTTTACATTCATGCCAGTAGGGTTTGACTCAATGGCTCCACCTGGTGCCCAAAATATAATAACATTGTTCATGCAGCTCTGTGTTCAGTTCTTTTTGAACCCTAATGCTTCAAAATAATCTGCTTTGACTCTGAATCTGTTACTCAGTAATTGTCAACATTTTTTCCAACAGTCTGACTTCTACTCTTGCATTAATGTGTCTGATGCATTTTCAGACTTCATTGTTAATTAACTCTTTTTCATTTTAGTGCCAGCAAAATGCTAATTTTCATTTATTATTTTTTATTTACTGATTTACCAGGGAAGTCTAACTTTTATCCATTTAAAGTGCAAATCAGGGAGAAAAGCTCTACAACAAAAGTTACAGGAAATACATACACATAGGTGAAAATTGGCAAAATATTACCGTATACTGTAAATACATAGATTGATACAAATATTAATACACATATGACAAACTCCATCATTAAAACAAGATAAATACAATCTCATGTAGCATTATAAAGGGGGAATGTTTATTATTCAATTGTTGTGTCTTTTGGCTTTTCCCAGTTAGGGCTCGCCACAGCGGAACTCCGGTCCACTAATGATTGGCAGTGGATTTTTACATGCCGAGATGCCAGCCCAACGCCCAACCTTCAATGAAGGTACGCCCATTCATGCATGCCTCCGCATAGAAGATGCTCTAGCTGAGAATCAAACAGGACAACGTCTTACTGTGAGGCGACAACGTTACCGCAGCACCACCACCGCAGTTTATTATTCACTCATAAAGCAAATGTCAGTGTGGAAAATTCAGACACTGGATAAAAAGAAGGAGATGTAGAAAGGTGAGAGTGAGAAAAAAAAGTTGTTTTAGGTACTAAGTGCTGTAGATATGGGAAGCAGAAGAACTAAAGAGTAAACACAAGATTAAGAGTAAGAGAAATAAAAAAAGGAAAGGGAGACATAGGATATATATAAGTATTAGAGGAGAAGGAGCTGAAACTTCAGCCAGGAGAGTCGCAAAGCCAGGAGTCAGAGAGGAATTTGTTTAGTTGCAGCTTAAACAAATGAATGTCATATATTGCTCTGGTTGGTGCAGAGATCATATTCTAGAGTTTTGCAGTGTGAGTTGAAACTTTGACCATAGTTATTATAAGGCTCAGAGATGCCAAGTAGATTTTTGTCAGAAGATCAAAGGTGACAATGTGGGAGGTAGTGGTGGAGAATTGTAGTTATAGCTGAACAGAAAGTGGAGTTAAATATACTTTTGTGTGTTGAGAAGCTGAGTATAATTTAGTTGGTGGGATAATTATAGCCAGTTTAGAGTTTTTAGTGCAGAACAGTGATGTGTTCTGTGACTTGTATGAGCTGCAAATCTTGCTACTTTGTTGCGGTTCTGTTCTAGTTTAGATTTTATGGTGGCTTAGAGGTTAGTCAAGATGAAAGAATCGTGTAATAAGAGAAGGGAGTAGGTATGTAGTGGCAAGAGTGACTCCAGTGGATACGGTAAGGAATGTTATGCATCTATATATCATTCCTAGTTTTTCATGTTTTTGTTCAACAACATGCACATTATAACATTCTACATCATTAATTAAAATGAGGATAGAGCCTCTAATGTTATAACCCAACTTTATAGATGAAGCATGAATTTCAATTGTACAGTTGCTTTCTCTGCAGTTCATAGGATCATAGGATCATAGGAAGTTACTAGGCTATTGGCCTTGAGGCCCTTATAAGCCTAGCCAAGAGTTTAGCCCATGTTTAGACAAGTCAGCACCCGATGTCCCTGTCCAACAGGGACACAGATAGAATCCCAGGGATGTATTTTCTGTTTTCCATCCACTTATCCAGGTTGCGCTTAAAAAGGGGTAAAGAGGTACTCTGCTTGATGTGGAGAAATAATTTATTCCACAGATAGGGGGAGTTTCTGGGATAAAAATCTGCCCTGCCAACAACTCCTATTGATGTCACAAACCAGGCTGAGGCCACGGCACGTGTGTGGGTTACT
Source organism: Protopterus annectens (assembly GCF_019279795.1). NCBI lineage: Eukaryota > Metazoa > Chordata > Ceratodontiformes > Protopteridae > Protopterus > Protopterus annectens. The sequence continues at coordinate 1,764,716,294 of NC_056743.1, forward strand.
CAAGTGGAGCTTGACTTGAGGATATGCAGCAGTCCCATCAAGGAGGGGTCCAAGATCACCTTGTATGCCAGACAGAGGTCACTTCTGAGGAGTCTGTATGAAACTGAGTAAAGGGATAGGGCTTTTAGCCTATCTGTGTATGGTAGATTTTTGAGGCCCTGGATTCTCCTGGTGAGGAACCTCTGTGGTTTCTCCAGCTGCTGCATGTGGTTTGTGAAGTACATGCCAAATGGGGTGTTGTACTAAACAGTGGTCTTTACTTATGAGGTGGGCCATGTAGAAAGCTTTCCACACAACGGAAGAAACATGGTGATCAAAAGTCAGGTTGCTATCAACCTGGGTTCCCAAATCCCTCACGACTAATTGTGTGCTTAGAACATTGTTATTAATGCGATAATAAGTGAGGATGTCACTCTCCCCAAAGGGGATGATGATGCATTTTTTGGTATTCAGTTTGAGGCCACGTTACATTAGCGGACCGGAGTTCTGCTGTGGTGAACCCTAACCGGGAAAAGCCGAAAAGGCAAACAAGTTTGAGGCCACGTTTCTGGCACCAGTCATTTGTTTGGGTGAGACCCTCTTGGAGGATGTCCACATCACTAGGGGAATTGATGACAGTGCCCAGCTTGCAGTCATCTGCAAACTTTATTTCTTGTCTTTGCCACTGTTACAATGCATTCTCATATGGCTATCTGTTTCATATCCATTACTGTTGATTCATCTTCTCACATTACTCCTTATTTTTGTCTTTTAATTTAACTTTTTCTTGCATATGTTTCCTAGTTATTATGTTGTATGCATGTAATTTTACTTGTTCTACCCACACCCATAGCCACAGCTTTTGATAAGGTCACATCTGCTTTTCTTAACATCTTGACTGACCCGTGTTTGATTATTTTGCATATCACAAACTATTATGTCTTTTACTGAATTGCATAATTCCCTAAATTCATTCTCCAAATCTAGTCATCAGCTCAGTGGCATAAATATGTATACTCTCTGTAGCATAGCAAGCCTTTGCAAAAAAATCTCTTTTTTTTTTTTTTTGCTTTTAATTCTGCCTTTTTCTCTGTTCATAAATGTAAGAGTTAAATGACTTTAAGTCTCCTTACTCAATGGCATATAAAAACTGTCACACTGCACTTTTTCAGGTTGCTTTTCAGCTACTTCACTCACAGTGAGAAATAAATTTAATTTCTGAATAAAAAGTTTTCGGGCATTTAGGTTTCTATATATAAGGAGAATTCCTGGTGTTTGCAACTGGAGCATTTTTGTAGCTACAGACTAAACCTCTCTACTTCCAAACAAACATTATTGAAAAAAAGTACATTTATTCACTTCTGCAGAAATATTTCTTCAGTTCTGCAAATATTTCTTTACTTTTGGCACTATATGCTGTAAAAAATTACCTGACCACAAGAGGCAATTTATACCCTTTGAAGAGCTGCCTTGGTGCTGGCTTGAGACCTAAAACCAAACTGATAAGGACTGAAAAGTTTAGATGTGAATACATCTGTAAGCAGACCCCTTTCTTAATAACCTTACTAGTACATGGATAGCTAATACTGTGAAATGTAATCGCTTTTTTTGGAAGGAATGTATGAAATCTCTTTTAAATAAAAACAGAAATACTCCCATAATTAGAGATAACCTCCTTGTCGCTTGTCTAGTCAGGATGAAGTAGACGAACATTTGTGGGTTCTGTTCAAGCAGCTTTATTATGTGCAAACACATTAAAAATGAAGCTAAATAACTTTAGCTTATATACAACTAGCTGTCTCATACATAGATGTTCACACTCTGGCTGTACTCACAAAATGGCACCGAAGCTTGCATGTGCTTGCTATTTATATGCACATTCAGGTCTTAGAAATGTTTCTTAAAGGTACAACACATGTTATTCTACATCCTCCCTCTTTGAGAAATGAGTCGTGCAATATTGACGACATTGACTGACATGTAATTGATACAAAATAACTTTCATCATGCAATTATACAGAACTAGATACATCTATACAACTAATACGACCAAATCATGTGACATAGAAACTGGAATTAGGTTTAGCAACTGGGATTGTCTCTGCTGAATGTTCAACCTTAGGGACATCAGAAACACCATCAGAAATGGTAGTGGGAGTCAAGACACGTTCTGGAACAGGAACATTGTATGAATTGCTCTGAGATTTAGAGTCTGTATCACAAAAACAATGCTGCAATATTGGTTCAGATACAGGAAAACTGTGTACGATTTTTCCTGTACTCAGCACCCTCAGGTTTCACAAAATAGGATCTTGGCTCTAAACATTTAAACAGTTACAATAGTGCATATACATTTCTGTTTTTTCCAGTAGGGCAGACCGTGGTTACATTTTCAGCACAAGCACTTTATAAAATACCTTTTTAACACACGTCTGTACAAACCAGTTTAACATACATGACATACAGTTCTAATACAGTTGTTATGCAGGCATCTTATATAAATCATGTTGATACTCACAAATGACATATAATTATTTACAAAATTCCAGATAGCTGTACTGGCAGTATCTTCCTTTGTCACAGCATCTATGAAGTTTTTTTTTGGATCTATGGAGTATTTTAGGTTTAATGGGGTTTGTGTAGTGATTTTTATATAAGTGGGAGCCTATACTGAACCAGGTGGATGCAGGGGTTGCATTGTAATCATGTGTCATTTGGTAATCCATAAAATCAGGGAGTTGTGTTTGATAAGATGTGGAGGAGGTTAATAATATGATTATGAGGGAGGTTAGAGTAAGACGCTGAATCATGGTGGGCAGTGGGGAGTTTAGAGAATGGAGTGTTTCATAGGGGAGCATTTTATAAGGAGAAGAGTAGAGTACTGTTACTGTCAGTTACAGTAACAAAGATTTGCAGGAGGTTGTTATTATTATTATTATTATTATTTATTTATTTATTTGTTTGTTTGTTTATTTGTTTATTTATTTAACATTTGTTGACTGGGAAAGTCCACTGGGTCTGAGACCCATTTTCAGTGGAGGCCCGGGGAGAAAAGCTCCACAAAGCATTACAGTGACAAAAAAGTTTAACATAAACTTAAAAGGTATTACATGTTAAAGACGCAGAAGAAAACATATGTCAAAAATACAATTTACAGGATTTACATTATTCTACACAAGACACAAGAGAAAAACATATTTCAAAATACAACGTGCAGGAATTGACTTTATTCTACACTAGAAAAGCATGGGCTTTGAAACGGTACTTTCTATGTTAAGTATAGATTACTGTATAGGAGGTTTCAGTGGTTGTTGTGAAGACTGCGTTTTACAAAGATTTGCCAACCCAGTATTTGGTGAAATGTGCTTTTTAAGGAGGTTTGCTTCTGAGGCAGGTGCAGGATGGATTGGTTAGATAATGTGTTTTTAGAGCTACTTTAAGGTTTTTGGGTGGTTAATTTGGGTTATTTCAGATGGTAGGTTATTCCATAGTTTGGCAATAGAGTGGGAGAACTGACATTGTCCAGCTCTTTTGTTGGGTTTTGTTACCATAAGCAAAAGTTTACAGGAAGATCTTAGAGTTCTTGTAGGGGTGTATGTTTGTCGGACTGAGTCGAGGGCTGGGCATTCATTAGGTTTACTGATTAGTTTGTGGGCTAAGGTTAGTTGGGTGTATTTTAGATGGTGGGAAAATTCTAGCCATTTTAGTTCAGTGATTGCTTGGCAGTGATGAGAACGGTGTGGTTTTTCGGAGGCAATTTTGGCTATTTTATTGTAGCAGGATTGTAATTTATTACTAAAGGTTGTGTGAAGATTGGTAAAAAGGGCACTACCATATAGAAGGGAAGGGATGAGTAGGGTATTAGCTAGTTTTATTTTGGTATATTTACCCATGTAGAGCCTGTGGCGATATAGTTTGCCTAGTTTGAAATGGGTTTTCTTTATTGCATTTGGGATGTGTGGTTCATAAGTGAGTTTAATATCTAGTGTTATGCCTAGTAGTTTGGCTGTCTTAACTAGTTCTATTTCTGTGCCATCTTTAGCAAGGATTTTGAAGTCAGTGTCAGGTGATTTTGTAGAGAAAAGTAAAAGTTTAGTTTTTTGGGGGTTTAGCATAAGTTGTGCATTAATAAGCCATGATTCGATAGAAGTAAAGGCCTGTTGTGTAACTGTGAGGAGATCTGAGAAGTTTTTGGAGGTGGATATCAGAGTTGAATCATCAGCATATTGGATGGGATTCTGGATTAGGGGGGCTTTGTGCAGGTCATTGATGAAAATATTAAACATTAGTGGACCTAAAATGGATCCTAGCAGTACCCCTATATTGTTGGGTTGGTAGTCAGATTGTACATTTAGCCACCTTACTGATTGTTCCCTGTTCTGTAAGTAAGATGAAAACCAGTTTACGGATCTTGGGGAGCAGCCTAGTCTTGATAGTTGAATTACTAGCTTAGTAAGTGAGACCATGTCAAAAACTTACATAGGTCCAGTAGGATTACAGAGGTAGAATGCCCTGCATCTAAGGCTTTGTTGATGGTGTCAGTGAAAGAGAGAAAGGCAATGATGGTGCTATGCCCTGGATGGAAACTGTGTTGGGTGGGGGATAGAAGAGCATTACATGAGAGGTGGTTAAGTAGTTGTGAGTGAACATAGGATTCAGAGAGAGAGAGAGTGAGCAATTTATGAGGATTGTAACTGGGTATGCTACTGAGGTAGCTGCTAGTTGCAGATATTCTGTGGGAAGATTATCTGTAGATAGTGAGCAAGGTTTGAGTTGTTTTAAAAGTTTCAGGATTAGGGAGGTGGGTACAGGTTGGATAGTAAAGGAGTTGGCTGGTTGAGTATTAATGTAATTTGCAGGGGAGGGGGTGTGTTCAGTATTTTGGGGAAGGTGTGAGTTTGGGCTGGATGGGCAGTCTTTGAGTAGTTTTTGAATGGTAGAAATGAAATGGGTATTAACATCTTGGGAAATTTGTTGCAGTGTTTTTTTCTGGTGCTGGGGATGGGTTTTGATGGTGCCTGGGTTAAGAAGAGAGGAGACAGATTTCCAAAATTTTTTGGGGATTGTTGTATGAGGTAGATAGTTTAGTGGAAAAATATTTTTTATCCTGTATCACTGGCTTTTTGATTTGTTACGGAGTTGTTTGTAGTGTAGTTCATTTTGTTTTGTTCTATCTTTCAGCCATGTTTTCCATGCTTTGTTTCTAAGAACGATATTTTGTTTAGGTTTCCTTAACCATGGGGCATGATTAGTTTTGGTTCTTCTAGTACGCATTGGAGCTAGGCTATTGAGAGTATCTAGAAATAGTCAACAGCTTCGTCTAAGGTGAGTATTTTTAATTGGTTCCAATTTTGGAAGTTTAGGATACTTATAAACTAATTTAGATCAAAGTGGGCAAGGTTCCTTGATGTTCTATATGAGTGTGTTTTAATTGCATGAGGGTGAGTCCTATAGGTATATGCTGGGAGGTGGTCACTTAGTGTATTTTGTAAGGTGTCTGAGTTTGTATAGTTCTGGGGATGGGTTACCAGTATCAAGTCTAGGGTTGATTCATAGTCTGTTGATAGACCATGAGTAGGAGTAGTGATGAGCTGAGTAAAACAATGAAGGTTTATGCTGTTTGCTGGGGAAGGGGTGTCTAAGTTTAACCAATTAATGTCAATGTCTCCTAGAATTATAGTTTCATGGAGTATATTCTGATTTATCCAAGATAAGTCTTGAAGTATATGGATATTATGGCCTGGGGGAATATAAATTACTGCTATGCATACTTGTTTGTTTCTTTTTATGTGAAGGGAGGTAAGCAGGAACTCAAGGTTTTCAAAGGTGGGGGAGGGATTTTGTACAGGTTGTTATTTGTAGTGAGTACTGATAGATTAATGCTACACTGCCACCCTTTTTATGAAGTCTGTCTGAACAAATGATATTGTAACCTGGAGGGAGAATTTCAGTGTCAGCTATGTACGTTTTTAGCCAAGTTTCTGTTACTGCAATAATATATAGGGTGTGTGTGGTTAGCCAGGAGTGGAATTCTGTAATTTTATTGCAAATGCTGAGAGTATTTATTGTGATTAGGTAAAGTGCATTTTGAGATGTGTGATTATGTAGCTTAGAGGTGAATGTATGGGTATGGTGAAATGTTTGGTAAGCTTGGCTAGTGGTGGATGTAGGACTGTAGATTGGGCCTGGGTTTGGATGGATATCTCCACATTGTTTTAATGTGTGGAGTAGATAAGATTAAGTGTGAGTCTGTTGTCTATGTGTGGTGGGTTTGTAGTGTAGTACTAGACATAATTTAATTTTAGAGGTGGGCAGCAGTAGTTTTAATCTGTTAATCTGGTGTTTGCTGCTAGTAGAGAGGGAGAGATATCTGAGTAACTATGTTTGTTTAGTTTTATAGGAAGGGTTTGTGTGCCTAAGGTAGAATGAGGGAGGTACATGGTTTCAGATATGGATGTGGTTTGTATTAATAAGATTAGAATTAATATGGACTATGCAGGGAATGATTCTAATTGGGTGATGATGTGCATAGATTGGAGGGGCCATAATGACTGAGGAGTTATGTAGGTGTGGTTTGTAAGGTGGGTCTCTCAGTTAATTGGTGGTGGAGGGGGTTGATTGGATGATGGAGAGAGAGGATGGGGTTGAGGATGGAGATAAATCTAATGAGATATGGGGTGGATGGGAATGGGGGTAGGGTAGAGGAGAGAAGTGAGCCTAGAGCGAAGAGGAGGGCAAACAAAGAAGGGCAGAGCTGGTACTCAAAAACAGAAAGCAATAGAAAAAAAAATCAGAAAGCTACAAAAATTATTACAAAAACACCAGAGTTATTGTAAAACTGCAGATGAGGAAGGCATAAATGTCTTACATGCAAATATGAACTTGGGTTTTGTCTAAGCATTTGGTCATCTATAGTTATGTAGAAGGACCAATGTAAAACATGGCTGAGTACTATAGAAGAAAATATACAGGATTTGGAGGGGTAGAGAAGAGATGCTGGCAGTACATGTAAAGAAAGGGGAGTGAGGCAGGAGAACAGTGCAGGTACTGGACTAAAACAATTACAAGAGAGGCAGATAGGTTAGTATAAGTATAGGGGGAATCACAGTTGGTTAAGTAGGGGAGAGTTTGCAATAATGAGAAAGGGTGGTGTGCAGTGGTCACTCTGCAGTGAGTTTCCAAGACTGAAAGAACTAATTATATAATACAAAACACTTTAAAGGGTTATACATGCATACTTTTGGTGCAGAATGGGAGATTCTATTGTTTTGTCACCCACAAATTCTGTAGGAAGCCCAGTCACTTTTATTTTTATTTTTGCAGTTCAGCCCATCGAGGGTGAGATTTAGCTGGGATAGATTGTCCTCTGGGTGCAGGACTTACTAAAGAAAGATAATGGAGCAGATAATCCAAAAGTATTAATAGCGATAATATCAGGTAACATCAGGTAACTAAGTCTAGTGTATAATAAAATAAGATCATTTTCCTGTATGGCTTATGTAGACATGATAATTAACTTCTCTGGCCACACTATAGGAGCAAGTAACCCTTTATGTCTATAGTGTATGCTTGTAGAGTATCACATTAGAATATTAGCACTCTGTCAAACATCCATGTCTTTTCAGTTTATGCAGTTTTTTTTAGACAATAGCAACAGACTACAGTAACATATATTGGTGTTTTGCAGTAGTAAACTGCGTAGTTCACTTGTTAGAAACACATCGCTAAACTATAGTTTTCATCATAGAAAAGTATCTCTAGCCTTTTTAGTATATATAATCCTTACTGCCTGCTGTTTTGTGCTTCTTAATATGAGAAAAAAAAATTCCAAAAAACTATTCTCTATGCAAAAGGTAGAGCATCTCCAATCCTTTCAAATGCATTAAATGTTAACTGCCATAAAACAGGTACCATCTACAAACAGTTTTAACCCATTTACAAATAGTTTTAAACATTTCCAGTAGTGAGAAATACATCTACTACAGAAAAAACTTAAAGACAAGCAAAGGCAAGGCTCCAGTCATGTGATGAGTTTTTTGGTATAAAGGAGGTGTGTCTGTAACATTTTTATACACTGGAAGAAGCATTCTGTGAAAGTGCTTGGGTGTTGTATTTGTCCATTAAAGCAGTTATTTACTGTTGACCTGGAGTTGCTGCTGATGTTTATTTCAAGAATAGGAAGCTGGTGCCTTGCCTTTGCTTGTCTTCAAGTTTTTTCTGTGAACTTTTTCTGGTTTTCTGCAAAGGTACCTGGTTTGTGTTGGGCTACTTTTTCTCTAGATTATCTACTACGTCTCTTTGGATGTCTTTATGCACAAAATTTAGCCAGGGAGGACAAACCTTAAATTTAAGGGCCTGTGGTCACTTTATAAGTAAACTAACAAATTAGGCCAACTATTTAATTGCAACAGCTGAAAACAACGCTGTAACATGCTACGTATGCTGTTTTACAGAAACCACTATGCTACACTTCAAATACCAAACAACGTAAGGCAAAACAGAGCATTCATTTAGGCTTTAAAACATTTACATATTGTAAGTAAACTAACAATTTAGGCCAACTATTTAATTGTGACAGCTCAAAACAACACTGTAACAGGCTACATGTACTGTTTTACAGAATCACTATGCTACGTTTCACATACTAAACAATGTAAGGCAAAACAGAGCATTACTTTAGGCTTTTTGAAGCTGTTTGCATATTATTTCCACTTAATACTTTATATAAACATTAGTTAGTCAGCAGATAGATAAAAATGGTAATTAGCAAAGAGACACTTACAGGAGGGACACGCTGCAGAGTTGGCGTTCCTTACACGAGGGTAGAAAAGGATTCAAAGATGGTGCTGCTAGGGAGGGGTGGGTATTTAAAAATTTCGACCTGTCTGCTACTGGAAAATGGAGTGAGGGAATGAAGGGGAGGGGAAAGTAGAGCAGGAGAAAAGGGTGAGTGTGATACACAGAGCCGAAACTCGGAAACTCGAAAACAGAAAACAATAGAAAAAAACAATCAGAAGGCTACAGAAATTATTACAAAAACACCAGAGTTATGGTAAAACTGCAGGTGAGGAAGACATAAATGTCTTACATGCAACGATGAACTTGGGTTTTGTTTAAGCTTTTGGTCGTCCTATAGTTATGTAGATGGACCAGTTTAAAAAATGTCTAAGTACTATAGAAGAAAATATGCAGGATTTGGAGGGGTAGAGAAGAGATGTTGGCAGTACAGGTAAAGAAAGGGGAGCAAGGCAGGACAGCAGTGCAGGTACTGGGCTAAAACAATTACAAGAGAGGCAGATAGGTTAGTATAAATATAGGGGGAAGCACAGTTGGTTAAGTAGGGGAGGGTGGTGTACAGAGGTCACTCTGCAGTGAGTTTCCAAGACTGAAAGAACTAATTATATAATACAAAACACTTTAAAGAGTTGGACATACATAGTTTTGGTGCAGACTAGGAGATTCTGTTGTTTTGTCACTCACAAATGCTGTAGGAAGCCCGATCGCTTTTATTTTTTTTTTTGAAGTTCAGCCCATCAAGGGTGAGATTTAGCTGGGATAGATTGTCCTCTGGGTGCAGGGCTTAAGGAGGGACACGCTGCAGAGTTGGCATTTCTTACACGAGGGTAGAAGGGATTAGTTAGGTTCTGGTGGGAAGATGTTGCTGAGTTTGGTAGAATTATTTTTGTTATTGGTTAGTTAGGTTCTGGCAAGAGGAAGTTGTTGTGGATTGGTAGTATTATTGTGTGGGTAGAACTAAGTTGAGAAAAAATGTGGGGAGGATTTGGGGGCAGGGATACAGAGCAGGTTGCACCTGGTAGTATTCCAATTTCGATAAAAAACAATCTGTGACGTTTTCCTGACAACAGGTAAGTATTTGGCTAACACTTGTACTGCAAAAATCATTTTTATTCAGTTTAACTTTAGAGGTGTTTGTACTACTCTAAAATGTATAGGTCAACTTTAATATTGTCAGAGGTAGTTTCTTTCTATGCAGTAAAGAAAAATATATGTTACAGCTGCATAACTAGGGAAACAAGAGTGAGAGAGAGATAGATAGTATGTGGGGGGAATGATACACTATTCTAGTGGGAGAGTAACTAACAGGCGGATCACATTTGAAAAACATCACTATGAACTGGAATTTGTATAGGCACTTGTAAGTAATGTCTTTCAGCTTTTCCTGGTTAGGGGTCACCATAGCGGAACTCTAGTCCGATAATGATTAGCAGTGGATTTTTACGGTGCCAAGGTGCCAGCCCGATGCCCAACCTTCAAGGAAGGCACACCCATTCACGCACACACCTACGTGCATGTCTTTAACATCACTCGACTGTGGGGTGGACATGCAAACTCCACACAGAAGAAGCTCCAGCCAAGAATAAAACAGGAGAACCTCTTGCTGTGAGGCGACAATGCTAACCGCTGCACCACCACAGCCAATTGGAATTTGTATAGGTACTATTATCTAAAATGTCTAGGTTGAGTTCAATATTGTTGAAGGTAGTTTCTTGTTATGCACGAAGGAAAAACACATTACTGCTGCATAATTATGATAGTGTTGGGGGAATAATGCACCATCTTAATGGGAGAGTATCTAACCGTCAGATTGCATTTGAGTAAGGCACAATTAGTTGGAATTTATATAAATACTATTATCTAAAATGACTGCGATGGTGGTGCTGCGGTAGCATTGTCACCTCACAGTTAAGACATTGTCCTGTTCGATTCTCAGCTAGAGCGTCTTCTGTGTGGAGACATATGTGAATGGGCGTACCTTCGTTGAAGGTTGTGCGTCAGAGCCGGCAACTCGGCACGTAAAAATCTACTTCCAATCATTAGCAGACCGGAGTTCCGCTGTGGCGAGCCCTAACTGGGAAAAGCCGAAACACACAACAACTATTATCTAAAATGAATACATTAAATTCAGTACTGTTGGAGGTAGTTTCTTTCTATGCAGTAAGGAAAAAATGTTACACCTGCATAGCTAGGGAAACTAGAGTGATAGTGTGGGTGGGGGGACTAATACACTATTAATGGGAGGGTAAATAACACGCAGATTACATTTGAAAAAGGCACTAGTAAACTGGGACCAGAGACTTTAGTTTAGTTAAGGGGTTGCTGCTGATTACATCCCAAGTCACATGTGTGTACCTATAGTTGTCAATAGGTCAATAGGTCAAACACCAATAACATTTGAGAGGATTTAAGATTATTTTTAGTGGTTATTTTAAAAACACTAACATACAGGACTGAAAACTCAGGCTGAAATCATGTTTATCCTTTGTGTAGGTAAACTTTGTTCTTGTACCTTGCTTAGTGACTGCCCTCACAGTTGGAAACAGTGGACATTAGAAGGGAGAGTTGTGGTTGCTTGATAGCCAAAGGCTGACACAAATCTTTATTTTGGTAAGCACACTGGTCCTGGGACATGTCTGAGGAATACCTAACAGTACTAAGATTAAAAAATGGTGCTTAGTCTTTACATTAAGGCATAAGATGAAAGTGTAATCCCTAATACCTAGTGTTCCTCCCACCCTGCCTAAATCATAAAAACTAAGCAGACCATCTCAAAGCCTTGCCATTCTTCTCAGTATCCTACATGCTACTGAGAGATGATCTGTGCTTCATGTATAAAGTTTCAAAAGACAGTCTCTATCAGACCTATTAAACATTTGCAAGTCCAGTGGTATCATACATACCCACTCCAGGGACCTCAATGTCTATTACGATATGAATAGGACCTGCAGGAGGAAAAGGAATGCCTCACAGAGAATATGGCATCTATAGAAACATCTTCCAGTCCACATAAAACAAAGTATTCTTACTCAATTCAAATGTATAAATGGATGGGTAACCACAAATGTATCCCCTGTTTAGCACCCTTGTCTCTCATGGATGGGACAAACCTGTAAATGTTCCAACATATCATTGGTCTGCCCATCTCTGGGTTATTCATATGCAAAATACAAGGGCTAATTACTTTAATGGGAATGTAAGGCTAGGCTTCTTAAATTCCTCACAAATCAATATTCTATTAAGTATGTACGGACCTATGAATCTATAAGAGGAATAATTAAAATCCATCTCTGAATGTGTGTCTTTGTGTTACCATTAATTTTGGCTTTGTCCAGGTTTCTTTTGCTACAAGGTTACGAGGTATGCTTATAACTCACAAACTGTTGCTGGACTAGAATAACGCCCAACATCTTTATTATATTATAAAAAAAACATGGTAATGCCATTGTTTCCTGCATCAAGGGTGCAGGGTTCAAAGCCTTCCCCACCTTTGTAATTTTTATTTCAAGTTTCAGCTGTTATTCCCAAGTTATCACTGGTGTCTAGTGATGGCACATAAGGTAATATCCTCTGTGGGAAGTGGAAAGGTGTAAGGTTTGAAACCCTTTCAGTGCCTTTAAGGCACACTATGTAGAGCATTGCTAGTGTTTAGTGGTCACCCTGACCCACATCACCTTTGCTTTTTTTTCCCTGACCCACATGATATATAAGTGCCATTAAGGCATGAAAGTAAAGTGTAATTCCCACTGTCTACTGTTCCCCACAACCAATTTTATGTGTAAGTGCTGTTAAGGCACAAGATGAAAGTGTAATCCCTGGTGTCTACCATTCCCCTCATCCACATTATGTGTAAGTACCATGAAGGCACAAGATGAAAGTGTAATCCCTGGTGTCTACCATTCCCCTCATCCACATTATGTGTAAGTACCATGAAGGCACAAGATGAAAGTGTGTAATCCCTGGTGTCTACCATTCCCCTCATCCACATTATGTGTAAGCACCATGAAGGCACAAGATGAAAGTGTAATCCCTGGTGTCTACTATTCCCCTCATCCACATTATGTGTAAGTACCATGAAGGCACAAGATGAAAGTGTAATCCCTGGTGTCTAATGTTCTCACTGACCCACATTATGTTTAAGTGCCTTTAAGGCACAAATACAGGTTACATCACAGCAAGATAGACCAAGTCCACAAAGTAAGGAGAATCAGGAAGAGCAGGAGACATCTGAAGAACAAACACGTACATGGGAAAGAAAAAGAGATTTAATATGGTATAATATCTATTCAAAGGAGAAAGCAAAACTAACCAATACAAAAAGAGCAGCACCAAAGATATTTATAGAGAAATACAGCAAAGGAATCCAGACATGGAAAACTTTACAATACAAAAAATAAGAAGACAAAGACGAAAAGTAGAAAAGGAGATTAGTAATGGAAAAGTTAAAGAAATAGAAACTGAGGTTATGGAGTACCTGCAAAGTGAAGGATTCAGTGCAGAAAATCTAATTCAGAAACCACCACAACAGGATAGAGCAATGGACATCCAAATTAAGGGGAAGCCAGTGGAATGGGAAGTAATTGGTCAGATGCCATATGAAGATATTTTGGAGCGTTCCACAGAAAACTAGGATAAATGTTCACTTGAAGCTGGACAGCAAGGGAAGGAACAGGAAACTGTGGAAACTCTGACATAGTCAGTGTTGAGGAGTGATAAGCCAGTGAGTTCCCATATGACAGACCAACGTATGGCACAGGATGAAATTGAACAGAATGTGCCACAGGAAGATGCTACAGAACTTTCTATAGAATGCCCGCAGGAAATGGAAAATAAAACATGTACCCTAAGTTAAGAGAAAAACAAGCTAAGAGAAGAGTTGTTTGATTTAATAGCGATTGATAGACATATTAAGATCGATGAAAGAAATGGACTGCAGAAGGTCAATAGAATCCAAAAAGTCAGAAGTCTGATAAAACAAATGAACACAGTAATTAGGACTGTCCATAGAGATCCATGCACTATAATAGAAGTAAACAGGATATATTACTGTGTAGCTAAATTAGTAACTAATAAAGTCCTACTGCAAGAATGCATGGTAGTGAGGGAAAGGAAGGGGGGAAATCCAGTACCATTATGGAAGTATCAAATAGAGAAAACTGTAAAGCAGTTAAGATAAGAAGTGTCACTGCTAGAAGAATATAGAAGAGAGAACAGATAAACAAAAATACTAAGAAAGACAGATGTAATAAAAGCAATGCAAAGTATTAGAACAGACCAGGATCTATCATGCACTATCACAAGTAACCAGCTAAAAATCTCAACATAGGCAGAAAAACTAAGAAGATATGCAGATAAATATAAAGGAAAAGTACAAAATAAGCAATTTATTGATGACCCAAAAAAATTCTATAGAAGTTGGGAAATAAGGTAAAAGGAATTGAAAGACCGCCAAAAAAGAAGAAATAGATACATTTTTGAGAAGTATTTATGAAGATCCTGTGGAACATAACAAAGATGCTAAATGGATAGAAGAAGTAAAAGAAAGAATAAGAAGTTCAAAGGTACATGATATGAAATGGGATGAAGTAACAGCCAGAAAGATTGAAACAAAGTTAAGAAAAGCCTCCAATTGGAAAGCCCCAGGCCCAGATGCAGTACCTATCCTCTGGTTAAAAGTATTAACATCTTTGCACGAAGATTTAGCTATGAGTAAGAACTATTTATATGTGCACCCTGAGCAGACACCAACCTGGCTAACAACAGGAAAAACAATGCTACTACTTAAGAGTGAACCTGCAAGCTACCATAAAAACTATAAACCAATAACTTTTCCGATGACATATAAACTATACACTGGAACTGATGCCGACAGAGTTTATAGTCATTTAGAACAAAACTCAATTATAGCAGTAGAACAAAAGGGCAATAAGAGAAAGTCATATGGAACAAAGGATCATTTTTTGTTAAATAAAGTCAAAGTGGAGAACTGTAAAAAGGGGAAGAATCTAAGTATGGCATGGATTGACTATAAAAAAGCATTTGATAGTGTCCTCATTCGTGGATAAATGAGTGCTTAAAAGTGTATAAGATACACTCTACACTAATCGACTACATTACAGTGACCATGAAACAGTGGCAGACCACTTTGCAACTAAGCCATGATAAAGGATAAATTAGTATCCCAGGGATAGAAACTCAAAGACGATATTCCAGAGTGACTCTCTGTCACCGCTGTTATTCTGTCATGCCCCTAACCCATTAAACTATCTACTTAACAGCTTTGACCATGCCTATAATTTGGCTCCTAGAATACAACAAAATGTAAAGACTTCTCATCTTCTTTTTGTTGATTATTTAAAACTGTATAGCTCATCAGATGAGGAACTGAAAGTACAACTGCAAGTTGTCAAAACTTTTTCAGATGATATAAGAATGCCATTTGGTCTTGTTAAATGTGCAAAAGCAACCTTTAAAGCAAGAAAACTTCAGCACCAAGAAAATATAAATTTGGGACAAGAATGTGATATAAAAGAACTTGAGTAAGAGCTCAAATTTATCGCCTGTTTAGCACCCTTGTCTCTCATGGAAAGGACAAACATGTAAATGTCCCAACATATCCATGTTCTGCCCATCTCTGGGTTATTCATATGCAAAATACAAGAGCTAAATACTTCCATGGGAATATAGCAGAAGCATATCAGCATCAAGCAGGAATGACAATCAAACCAGAAGTAGATAAAAATCAGGCAGCAACTGAATGTGCCAAAAAACATAAGAAAGAATATAAGGTGAAGGACCAGATCAGAAGGCAAGAAATGTGGAAAATGCATAAGTATAGTTGCAAGTATAGAAAACTTCTGGAAGAACCTCACGTTGATCAGGAACGAACGCAGGGATGGTTAAGGAGAGGCAAATTCAAACCAAGAGATGAAAGGTTAATATTGGCAGCACAAGATAGTGGGCTACGTACACATTGGTTTACAAAGTCCTTTGAACATGTGGGAGAAACAGACAAATGTAGGTTTTGTAAAACAGAATTGGAAACAGTCACACACCTCATTGCTGGTTGCAACATACTAATGGCAGATGGACTGTATACTGAAAGGCATAATCTGGTAAGACTGTTGCACTGGGGAGTGTGCAGACATTATAGTATAGAAGTGGCTGAAAAACACTGGAAACATAAGCCACAAAGCATCATAAAAAATGATGAAGTCTACATCACATGGGATCATCTATTACCAACAGTTCAAAATACAGATGCTAGAAAACTGGATATAGTGCTCCAAGAAAAGAAGACAAAAGTAGCATTGATCATTAAAATTACCACACCCAGTGACTACAGTGTGTTGTGTACAGAGAGACACAAAGTCATAAAATATAGGATTTTAAAGCAGAAATGAGGGCAATGTGGAAGAAAGATATCCAGATAGTTCCAATAGTAGTAGGAGCAACAGGTCTTATAAAAAAGAGTCTACAATCATATTTAGATATGCTACCAATACATGTAACTCCATACGAATTCCAGAAGGAGGCATTACTGGGCACACTGTGGGCGCTGTGAAGAGTACTTTTGGCTGACATCAAAGAGTGAAACAATACTAATTTCATGAATTTTAATTGTACTTTGACTTAGGAATGGAATCCATTCCCATCATGGTATTAGAAATCCAAAAGGTTTGGAGAAATTAAAAAAAATATATTCAAATGTATAAATGGATAGGTAACCACAAATTTATCCCGTTTGGCACCCTTGTCTCTCATGGATGGGACAAACGTGTAAATGTCCCAAGTTATCCCGCTCCACAAAGGAGGAGTGATTACAGACCCTAGGAACTATCACCCCATTAGCCTGACAAGTCTGATATGCAAAGCTATGGATTGCATCATCATGGACCTAATAAACAGGGATATAGGGACTCTCCAAACTCTGTATCACACACAGTTTGGTTTTGCGAAGGGTAGATCATGCCTACTCAACCTGGTTGACTTCTTTGAGTCAGGCATCAGAGCTGTGAATGAAGGCAAGGTGGTTCATACAGCCTGCCTTGATCTGGCCAAGGCCTTTGATACCATTCCCCACTCAGAATCATAGAAAAACTCACTAAGCTAGGCATCAACCCGTATATCACTAGATGGGTTTCAAACTGGCTCACAGACAGAATCCAGATTGGGAAAGTAGCTGACTCCAAGTCAAACTGCCGACCAGTCATGAGTGGAGTCCAACAGGGTTCGGTCCTAGGTCCTCTTCTGTTTGGTATCTACTTCTCTGAAGTCCAGGCCAACACGAAGGGACTCTGGCTGACAAAGTTTGCAAATGATTGCAAGTTGGGAGCTATTATTAACTCCCCAAATGATGGTGACATTCTACAGAAATGCCTCACTGAGATCAACTACTGGCATCAGAACCATGACCTTAAGGTCAATGCCAAAAAATGTGCCACCATCCCCTTTGGGAAAAACCCGGTTCCCATGAATTACCACATCGATGGTAGTCGATTGAACATAGAAGACATTAAAAGAGATCTGGGAACACAGGTTGACAGCAACCTCCCTTTTGACCACCACATTGCCACTGTGGTCAGAAAGTCCTTCTATGTGGCACATCTCATTACTAAGGGTTTTGCATCCAGGAAGAAAGAGGTCATTGTCTCCTTCTACTCATCCTTCATTAGGCCAGTCATCGAGTACAATGCCCCATTTGGCATGTACCTCACTAGACACCTGCAACAACTAGAGAGGCCACAAATGTACCTCACAAAGAGGATCCTAGACCTTAAACACTTGTCCTATATGGACAGACTCAAAACAAAAAACTGCAACTATTCTCTGTCTCATATCACCTACTTAGAGGCTTACAAAGCCATGTCTAACCCAGCTCTGTTAGAAATGATACATCTAAAAAAATCCCAAACCCTCCACACCACACACTCCAGAGACCTCTACCTCATTACCACAATCAGCAGAACATGCTGGAGGGACAGGTTCATAACCCAGAGACTGTCCATGCTATGGAATAGACTTCCCATACATGTCAAACAGAGAACCTCACTGGCCCTCTTCAAGAAAAATCTTGATGAGTGGATGGGAAATAGAAAATTCACCCCGGGGATCACTCGAGTGGCTCTACTCGACAGAGGCATTGGGAAATAAGGTCGGGTGGCATGATGCCAGGGTAATCCTATGGGCTAGGCTTGTAAAGGCTCCAGGGCCATTAGCCTAGTACACACCTATGAACCTGTGAACCTATATTCTTGTTCTTCTGCCCATCTCTGGGTTATTCATATGCAAAATACAAAGGCTAAATACTTCCATGGGAATGTAAGGCTAGGCTTCTTAAGTTCCTCACAAATCAGTATTCTATTAAGTACCTATGGACCTATAAATCTATAAGTGGAATAATTAAAATCCATCTCTGAATGTGTGTCTTTGTGTCACCATTAATTCTGGCTTTATCCAGGATTCTTTTGCTACAAGATTATGAGGTATGCTTATAACTCACAAACTGTTGCTGGACTTGAATAGCACCCAATATCTTTATTACACTATAGAAAAACTTGTTAATGCCTTTGTAATTTTTTTTTTCATGTTTCAGCTGTTATTCTCAAGTTATCACTGGTGTCTAGTGGTGGCACATAGGGTAATATTCTCTATGAGAAGTGGGAGGGTGCAGGGTTTGAAACCTTTACAGTGCCTTTACAGCACACTATGTAGAACATCTCTAGTGTCTAGTGGTCACACTGACCTACATCACCTTTGTTTTTTTTTTGTTTTGTTTTTTTAATAAGAACCCTTAAGTTATGTTGTTAAAGATTTATCGCTGGTGGTTAGTTTTTCCCTGACCCACATTATATGGAAGTGCCATTAAGGCATGAAATGAAAGTGTAATTCCCACTGTCTAATGTTCCGCACAACCAATTTTATGTGTAAGTGCTGTTAAGGCACACGATAAAAGTGTAATCCCTTGTGTCTACCATTCCCCTAACCCACGTTATGTGTAAATACCATGAAGGCACAAGATGAAAGTGTAATTCCTGGTGTCTAGTGTACTCATTGACCCACATTAGGTTTAAGTGCCTTTAAGCCACAATGGTATAAAGTTATCCCAGGTGTCTAGTGTTCCCTCTGACCCAATGTTGCAGGATTTGCTCATTAGTCTAGTGGAGTGTAGAGGTATGATAGCCCCCCCCCCAACACACACATACACACACACACACACACACACACACACACACACACACACACACACACACACATATGCACACACACACACACACACACACACACACACACACACACACACACACACACGCACACACACGCACACACACACTCACACACACACACACACACACACACACACACACACACACACACACACACACACACACACACACACACACACACACACATACATACACACACACCTAACCTAACCTCACTAACAACCCTACTGCTCTCTTCCAGACACACGCATACACACAAACACACTTTCTTATGTAGTATAACCCATAACATGCAAATGTGATTATTTTTTTCTCAAATAATTTTTTATTTACCATAATATAAACCACGCATACAAACGAAAGTACAAACAATAAGATTTACACAAATATTGATTACACAGTGGCATGCAATATTATTAAGAAAAAAAAACATGAGAGCAAATTTACAGTGATAAGGAGGAAAAAGGTATATAAATACTGAAGCATGCATAGTACACTAACTAACAACAACAACCTAAAAATACAATATTTACAAAAAAAAAAAAAAAAAAAAAAAAAAAAAAGGGAAAATTATGTAATGCTACCATGACTGAGTATAAACAATGTCACTAATTGTAAGAATAAATAGTAACATCCCCAATTGTAACCTATATCTGGAGAGGCAATCCCCTTAATCAGAGATAAAGAGTGAAAGGGAAGTTTATGTACAGTAATCAAAATTTATTCGCACAAAATTACCTCAAACAGACTTTTCCAAAGTTTACTGAAGTAGGCTTTCTTCTTAGGTCCATTTATAATGAACTTCTGAGCAGAGATATACCTGATAACGTATAATTGGTATAATTGGTATAATCACGTATAATTGGTTAGATCGCACTAAAATGTGTTGGCGGGGATTTAAAGAGATGCAAATGTGATTATACCCACCACCATTACCTGTCCACTAAACTGTCTACTGTAATGGAAAAACATGAGCTTTTGGCTGTGTTCCTTAAAAAGCATGGCCAGGAAAGGTCATGTTAACTTATGCAGCCGAGCAATTCTTTGAATTGTTGGGCTACATAAATAGCTTACTGCAGGTAGATCTGAGGGGTGAGCAAATGGCTAATTAGCATATGTCTCTCCCTCAGAATGCTTCGTTAGCATCTAGCATGGCTGCAGAGGCAGCCTACCGGAGTGCTGCATGTCTTTGTGTTGCCGCAGCATATCTGGGCTGTCTTTGAATCAGAAATGTTACCAAGAGGAATACATCAAGTATGCACCTCAAGGTAGCCTTTCTGATGCAGGTCCTGAGTTAACTATTAGCACTATTATGCAAATGGGAAGGCTGCTTATCAAGATGATCTGAACAAGTTATGAAAACATTGCAAGAAAATGCTGATCTTTAGAGAATTGTGAATTTAGGCACAAAGTCTACATTAGATGCGCCATCAGAGGAATGGATTTTAGGTGGACATGATGGCATATGTTGCATAGTTATTCCATTAGGAATTATCTCTGAAACACTTACAACTGGTCCTTTGTAAAATACGCTCTTTTATTTTGGTTTAGAATGAACTTAATTCATTAGCACATAGCCTGAGTTTAATTTCCCACTTCTTGACACCTGGAGATTTCCTGGCTGTACTATTATATGTCACACAGACATAAAAGTGATTTTGATATAATACATATAATTATGCAAACTATTAATATTTCTCTCTAACCATAATAGGCAGACCTCAGCTATTGGTGATCTTCAAGTTGCTGCTAAGCAGTTTTACAAGTCTCTCTCCATTTTCTACATATTTGCATTATTATGATTTGTATGCATTTTGCATATTTAATAAACAAATGCATGTAAATATATGCAAAGCATTCCCAATTAGACACTAAATATCAGTGCAAGGTTTTTCCACCATTGTGTATACTATCATTTGATACCAAGGAGAACAGTATGTAACATTTTCTGATTAACCTTATTAATATAATTATTAGCATATGGCATATATTCATAATAATTAATGAAAATAATTCAATTGCTTTCATATATTGAGTGCCCCATTTGACTTGAGGAGTATCTGACTACTGTGGTGACTGTACATGTAAAATGCTGTTCCACAATTCATCCAGGTGGGCAATGCATGAGATATTACAGAAATATGATCTTTAAGTAGATGTTCATATTTTATTAATAAACAAGTGTAAATATTTGTCGAGTAGCAATAAGTATACAGTTGGTATCAGTGACTACTTTTCTGTGGTTATGCAAACTTTCATTTGATACTATGAATTCCTTTATAAAGCCCTTCTGGATCAAGTTACTACCAGAAATATTAATGTAGCACATACTCATAACTGTCAAAAAATCCCAATTTCTCATTTACTAATCATCATGTTTGGGTCAGCGGACATTCTTGGCCTGTGTACTTAGCTGTTTTGTGAAATGCTGTTTCATTATTCTGCTATGTGGACACACTGGCTGAAATATTTACATAAAATAAGCAGATATACATAAATGTAATATTTATTGCTAAACAAGGATAAATATCTGCAAAGTGACAGTATTTAAGACACCATGTAGCAGTGAGAAGTTTTGCAAACTTATGTAAGCTTCCGTTTCATACTGTGAAGTACCATATAAACTCCTTGTTGGGTAACCACATAATATAAATATTAATAGCCTGCATATTCATAAGTTTGCATGAAAACAAATCACAGTATCAAACTTACTGAACAATTAATTGTTATCTCAATGCATTCTTTAAGTTTTGTGATGATTGCCACTAGGAAATATTGTTCTACAATGCTTCCAAATGGACACTGCCTAATATAAATATGATACATGAACATTTATTGCTAAATGAAGGACAGATGTTTACAAAATGGAGGTAGGTAGACACCAACCATCATGGGAAATTTTCCAGCAATATGTATGATTTCATTTGAAGCCACAAAGTAGTAGATAACCTCCTTGTGCTTGAAGTTATTAACAGAAATATGAACACGGTGTATAATCATTTTTCTGAATCACGATAAGTCAATTACAGACTACCCAAATTGTGTTAGGAGCCACTGCTGAATTTTGTGCCATCTGAGCTTGTGAAATGCTGTTTTACCATGCTTTTGTGTGCCAGTGATAGTTATATGAATATGATTCTTCTGCTTATATTATTCCACATATATAAATATCTGGAAAAGGTGGTACAGAGACTAGCCTTGGGTGACAACCTTTGAGCATTATATATACCTTTATTTTATACACAGTATCCTACATTCTCTTCACGGTTTAAGTTATGAAAGAAATATTAATATGCAATATATTCATAATTTTACATGAAGATAAGTCACTGTACCTCAATGACTGAACACACTATTTTGAGTTCAAAACGTTTCCCAACCTGTGTGCTGAATCTGTGAAATTATGTTCCCCATTGCTTCAAAGGGGATATTGCCTAAGGGTCACATTTAGGGTTAACACATATTTTTAAGGTGGTAGACAGGGGCAAATTCCTTATGTGCCATCATAGTAACATGTGCTAACTCTAACCGTGCCCCTGCTCCTAACCCTAACCTTATACTTTACCTTAAAAAACCTTTCCGCAACATTACCACTAAATAAGGCAAGCTGAAAACACTCACATGCCAGTACATACATACATACATACACCACAAAGTCTATCCCCTCCATAACTCTTACCCTAACTCTTACTCTTGGTGGCATTTATTTCCAAGTCGGCAACTAATATTTACCACTAATGGACATGCCAGCAATGAATATGTGGCATCCATTCTAGGGCTGTCAGTAGTATATTGCCATAGTGACAGGGCTTTAGTGGAAATGAATGCTGCTGGTGCTGTATGTGTGCTAACCATATTCATCAGGGCCACAGCAGCAGACATTATATCCATCATAGTTATGGAGCAGATATGTATGTGTCACACAGGAGTATTACCACACAACTATGCATGAAACATTGTTCAATGTGCTTGCCACATTCATTTATTTATTTCACATTTGTTAACCGGGTTAGTCCAAATGAGTTTGCAAACAAACCCATTTTCAGTGGAGATCCGAGGGGAAAATCCCCAGCAAACATAAGTAAAAATAAAGTGACAATATACAAATATTAAATAGCAATCACAATACAAAATAATTGTAAAAAAGAAAAGGTTATTAACTATTTGCATTGCATTGATAGTAAGCAACCCATTTTCAGTGGAGACCCAAGGAGAAAGAGCCCGGGCAAACATAAGCAAAAATAAACATATAGGACAAAAACTATTAAAAACAACACTGCAAATACGAAATTAATTATAAAGAGAAAAACAAAAGAAAAAAATATGAATATTAAGGGTTGCACTGATAGTAGTGGACCAAACTGTACTACATATGAGAGTAAATACAAAAAAGAGAATCATTGTTAAAAAGAATGACAATGTATAGGCATTGATAGGAAGTGGGGGGGGGGTAGTGTGGAGAACGGGAGGGGGCTATAGTAGGGCTGTAGTAATAGAGCTGATGGTTTAGGAGATTAGTTTAAGTAGAAGTTACTAACAAAGAAAGAAAGTTAGGAGAAGCAACAGGTTATACAGTAGAACAGACTAAGACTACATGTGGTCAATGCAATGGCATCATTCCAAGTTTAGATGATGGGATTTAAGCTGCTTTTTAAAACAGGGAAAGGAAAGGTTGGATCTAATATGGAGAGGGAGTTTGTTCCAATTTAGGGAGACAGAGTGTTTGTAAAGTAGTTTGCCAATATTCCTTTTGGGTTTATAAACTGCGAGAAGATGCTGATCAGCACTCCGGAGAGGCCAGGTGGGAGAGTAGAGAGAGTAACATGGGAGGCGAGAGCAGGGCAGGCAGAGGGGTTGTTGAGTATGGAAAAGGTAGTGTGGATTTGCGATTGTAGGTGAATGTGCTGAAATTTCAGCCACTGAAGTTTGTTTAGTGAGAGGCAGTGATGTGAAGAGAGTGGTTGGTTTAGAATAAATCTAGCAATTATGTTGTACGCTTGTTCCAGTTTCTGCATTGAGGTAGTTTGGATGTTGGTAAGGATGGCGGAAGCGTATAGAAGACTGGGTAAGAGAAATGCCTGCGCAAGAGTACATTTGGGAGTAGTGAGGAATTTTTTGTTACTATAAAGTAATCCAAGTTTTTGTTGTTTTTTTTGATGGCCTGTTGTATGTGCAAGTCCAGTTTTAGTTGGTCATCAATTATTACCCCAAGGAGTTTGGTGTGTGAGGCAGGGTAGATAGTGGTGCCATCATGGGCGGAAAGAGAAAAGTTGGATTGAAGGTGAGAGAGTGTCCGAGATAGGAAGAGAAGGAGTTGAGTTTTCTTAGGGTTAAGGATTAGTTGATTATTTCTGAGCCATTTTTCAACAGAGATAAAGGAAGTCTGTGTTAGTGAGTGTAGTTTAGATAGATAAGAGAGTAGAGTCATCTGCATACTGGATTACAGATGAGAGACTGCAGGATGAATGTAGGTTGTTGGTAAAAATGTTGAAAAGGAGCGTTTGAACAGCAAGGAAGGGTGAGAAAGCCTGCTGCCATATAACAGCTTGTTTTCTGCCAGTAAGGTAGGATTGGCACCAGCCAAGAGTAGAAGGAGAGAGGTTTAGGTCTGAAAGTTTGTTAAGAAGGATGGGATGCGACTCAGTATTGAAGGCTTTAGAGAGATCAAGGAATAGGCAGGAGACAAGGAGGTTGTTGTCCCTAACTTCTGCAACCTTTTGAGTAAAGGATAGTAAGGCAGACGAGGTACTGTGCTTAGGGTGGAAACCATGTTGTGAGGGAGTGAGGAGATTTTCTTGAATGAGATAGGACAGTAGTTGAGTATGTATACATTTTTCAAGGATCTGAGAGAGCGGTGAGAGAATAGCGATTGGCCTATAGTTAGAGGTTTCAACAGAGTTGCCAGCTTTGTGCAGAGGAGTGTTATAGAAGGATTTCCATATTTCTGGTACAGTAGATTCCTGAATGGAGTGTCTGACTAAGATAGATACAGGATATGCAATAGAGTCAGCAGCAATTTTCAGAAATTGAGGGGGGGGGGTTATCAGTGGGAGGAGAGCATGGTTTTAGTTTAAGAAGCCAGGATTTGATGTATTTAGTCTAAACAGGTCGCAAGGTAAAAGGCTGAGAGACAGAGGAACATAGAGGTTTAAGGGGCGGGGAGGCACACAGTACAGCAGACTTCCACAGTTCAAATCTCACTAGAGTCCAATGTGGGAAATGGTGTACTGCTGACCTTTTGTACCAATATGGAAGTGCACAATCATGTTTAGAAAGGCTATCAACCATGGTAGCCACAGATGCCAGGGGGATACAGGGACTGGCTGTACAGTCATAGACTATACCAGTGCTCTAGGACTGCCACTGGACATGGACAGTGGTGAAATACTAGATATGCATTGCTGCATGGACTGCAAAAGTAAGATTCTTGAGCATGCTGCCCATAGATGTCATTCCTTATCATTGGTATCCTTGTCCCTGGGGCTAGTCTTGCAGAGTGCATGCTGTGTGACAGCACTTTGTGAGCCGACTATGCCTTGCTTTACCACTATAGAAGATGTCATCACTATTACAAGTAAGGTGGATGTGCCCATGTCAGACTGTGCACTGTGCTGTAACAGTTCTAATTATAGATTCATAGGTAAGTACTAAGGTAGCTTCCCTTGTGGGCCATTTTAAGCCTAAGCAGTTTCCCCTTCAAAGGTGAGAATAAAAGGTTTACCTTTGAAACGTTGAAAATCATGTTGTCGATCGGCCAGTTGGGTGAACTGAAATATCGAATTCTGATTGTCGAACGTCACGGAAGTTCATAACTCAGCAAATCGAACAGCAGATTCGCTGAGTTTCAAACTCCGATGTCAAACACACAATGTAATGCAGGGGAGCAAGCCTCCCTGCACCCCCCATGTGGGGGGCTGCACCCCCCCACACACCCCACTACTTTAATATTCTAACTCCGAGGTCGCACTTTCCCGATCCCAACTATAGTGCACTCCGCACCCAAAATACCAAATCTGCAATGAGCGAATGTCACTGTGTATTCGCTCATTGCACATTCGATGCATTTTATTTCTGCTATCCGAAAACTTGAAAAAATCCTTTTGCACAATCCACTTTCACATATGTGCATTATGCACATATAAAGGTAAACTGAATAAAGCCCTGTAATTTGTGTCTATGCGGTAAACATCTTAACGATTATACTAACCCCCCCCCCAAACCAAAGTCAAACTCCTTCAAGCCAGAATTCCAGCAACCTAATTATAAAATCTTTGTCAATGTGCCTGACCACACAGAGGAGAATCACATATTAAAATGCCTGTAAATGCAGGCACTGTTTCACTGAATGAATGACACATGTATGGAGTGTGTGTTATAAGTCACATCTTTTGCTATCTGCAGTCAACTTTTTCCATGGTTATACTGTATTAGGTTATCTGTAGTGGCAACTACAGGCACATAATATGGCCTGCGATTGCTCTGTCTGTCACACTTGCATTGTCACATGCATAGTTCCAATATGTGCTTATATAAACAATGCCTTTGTCCAGCAGCAGAGATGGCTGTCATGATGATACTTAATAGCTGTTACCTACACCTAGTGTTAAGTGGAATGCACCCTTTCAAGACATGAACTGACAAGATGGCAGCAATGGCTATTAATGGCTGATTTAGATAGCACCAAGCTAGTGTAATGTACATCACAACACGTGGCCTATAT
The DNA here is from genome assembly GCF_019279795.1 of Protopterus annectens. Lineage (NCBI taxonomy): Eukaryota > Metazoa > Chordata > Ceratodontiformes > Protopteridae > Protopterus > Protopterus annectens. The sequence continues at coordinate 1,764,743,015 of NC_056743.1, forward strand.
GTTTGCTTCTCCTTTTGTGTAAATGCATTTGTGCATGAAATGAAGTACGGAATGGTGCACTTCAGCAAGTGTTGCTAATATAATGCAACTTATTTATCTTGTTATTAATTATGCATCAGTTATACATCACAGTGCTGTTGCAACTACCCATGTTCATGCTTTGTATTGTGAATAAAAGGTTTACCTTTGAAACATTGAAAATCATGTTGACGATCGGCCAGTTGGGTGAACCGAAATGCAGAATTCTGATTGTCGAACGTCTCGGAAGTTCATAACTCAGCAAATCGAACAGCAGATTCGCTGAGTTTCAAACTCCGATGTCGAACACACAATGTAATGCAGGGGGGCAAGCCCAGTGCACAGTGAGTACTGTTTCCTACGTGAGTTTCTTGACATCCAAAGGTGCTAGTTTAATGACTTATGTGACATAATTAAGCTGTGCTGCAGCATATGTTATGCCTTCACATTGCTGACAGTGTTGTGCAGTACCTACTGTTATTGCCTTACAAGTACTTTAACTATACCTCTCAACCTGCAGACATTGAAAATGAGTACAAAGGCCATTGAAAAGTACATACATCCAGTCAAAAATCTGGACAGCTAATTACCATGACATGTGAATACCAAATAACACAAAACTCTTCCCACATCCAGTAGGAATGTGGAATACTACTCGGAACCACGTTTAAAAGACAGAGAGTTACAAAAGTTATGGAAAAAATATAAACGCATTATCAAAGAGGCAGTGTGCAGTCTGTATTCTTTAATGAACCGTATTGTACAATTATACCACTCAAGGTTATTTTTTTGTTTCTGAAAGGGGGAGATATGTGTGTCCACTTTCTTTAAATTATTTGTGCCATTAGTATGTTAGTCATGTAGTGTGGGTTTCTATTTAATAGACAGTTTCAAAAATCACGTGTGAAAATTGTGTGAAGAGGTAAATCAAGCCTGAAAATAGGAACATTCCTCCAAAATAGGGACAGTTGAGAGGTTTGATTTTTGTCAGACTGTTCCAGTTACATGTTCTCTTATGTTATAGACAGTGCTGCCATCTGAGGAGCATTGTACTTCCTATCCCCACACAGGTGTCCTATGCATCATGTGGTAGTGTCATGGGAAAAGGAAGGCTAAAATCTTAAAGGAAGAGAACTTAAGCATCCTCAATGCCATTGGACAGATGGAAAACTGCTACTGGGATGTGGATAATGACAGACAGCTGACAAACAGAACTATATGTCAGTGCCATAAGTAGACACAAACATCTTGCACAAAAGTTTGAATAACATCAAACACAACATTAAGCAGAAGGCATGAGGGAGAGTAGCACTGATAGTTTTCTTTCAAAGAAATAATACCTTGGGGGAGGATAAGCAGATATAAATAGGCCTTATGCCTATCATGTCTCTATGGGGTATACCCTCTGGGGCTTAGATATGAGTATATGTCCCACCATAGATATGCATGTACACTGTGTTTGTGTAAGAGTGTGTATGCTGTACCCACAAATGCATATTGCTTTGCACTGATATGATAACTTGAGTAACTATTGTTTATAAACAAGAAAAATATATCCAGAAACGCACAACAATGAACACTAAGGTTTCAAATATAAGCTGAAAAAACTGTTAAGTTTGTCGCAAAACTAATTTATTAAAAACGATTAAGCGCTTTCATCAACAACAAAGTTGACTTCATCAGAATACATAATACATATAGATAAACCTTTAGATAGCAGTTAATTTTTTTTTGGCGCCAGTGGATCACAACCAATTGAACATCTAGTATAATTGTATTGTTTATGTTATAATGTTCTTGCAAGTGACATTCTCAGAAAAAGATATCTGATGAGAATGCTAACAATAATGACGCTTGACCCAGTGGAATGCAACCTGCACCATATGGTGCTGTACTAAAGGATATGCCTCTGTTCTAGTGTTACATGTTCATGGTATGTTATCACGGAAATATACATTATTACACACACTGCATTGTCTCTATCACAGATGTGTTGTCCATGTGATCGTGGACATTTTCTCTATACATATCCATCATACATACAGGACACCAATGTATTGATAGGCCATGGGTCCAAACTTGTCATGCTGGGATATAGCTACAGGCATCCATGTTTTCCCAAATGATGACAAATGTACTGATGTCTGTGATGGAGGTGGCTGTCAATATTGTTTCACCTTCCCAAGTGGTAAACCATGATCTGATGGCATGCTGAGCTACTGTTGTGACATGTTTGTAAGTTGTATAGCTTACCACACATATACATGAGTGCACTGGCACAATTCTAAAGGGTCCAGCACCATCTTGTGTCAGATATGCACTACTGGGACATGTTTAGAGGTGGTCTGCCTCTGTGGAACAAGACTTTCATGTGGATATAGTAGACAATTATGTCACACAAAGGCTGCATAACACTTGTACTGCCAGAACTGGTGTAATGTCTGTGAATGCTGTTTTGTCTACAGGGGTTGTAGAGTGTAAGCCACTTGCAGTGGTAGAACACATTTTGGTAAGAGAGGTGGGCAGTAGTAATGGCCTCCATGCCTGTCCTGTCTGCAACAGATCAGATACTTAACACACAGGTATCATCAGTGTGCCACATATCTGCATTACAAAGGCTACATCAATAATAACATTGTCTGTATAAAGATACAGAAAGCATCTATATAGAAAAGTGATGTTATTGCTTTCACAGCTACCCACAATGCACCATATAATGCACTCTGAAAGCAGAAACTTCCAGGTAAATGTGCATCCTATTATTTTAATTCAAAATATTGCATCAGGAACATTGCATATTTTATTCATCAGTGTTGTAAGTTTGGAACTTGAGGTGTCACATTTGCTTTGGGGTTGTGAGAGTCAGAAAAGAGTGAAGAGATGTGATTTACTTTGTTTTACATTTTTTCCCTTTGTTCTGAGTTTGTGTGACCTCAGAGGTGGTATATATAGAGGTCACAGATACAGTGACAAGAGTTCTTGTCCAGGGGGTGCTTGCCACCTGCCAAGACACTTGTTCAGGAGAGTTTGGTGACACGTTCAGTGTCACAAATTTGTAATGTGATTTTTGTGTGGTTTTAGGTGTTTTTGTCAGAATTAATAGAATGATGATTAAATGAGACATAATCAATCATAGCGACGCCCTCCCATTTTATTAAAGAGGGATGCACATTGGCATATGTGACTGCTACAGGACAATGTAACTGCTCACTATAACAGGACAGCTTGACTACTCTAGACTTACTGTCTGTGCTTGTATCATATCAAACAAAAGTGCTTAACTTTGGGACCTACAAATAAAATGTCATTGTTTAGATCTACTTTGAGTGGTTTGGAGTTCTTGTACTTTTTGGCACCCATGCTTTTTGTTTTAGTTTGGAACTTAAAAACATCTTTCGTGGACAAGGATAACTGGGACATCACTTTGCTTGATGACATTCTACTAGATAAAGTTCCATCCAATAAATATTTGGGAACCTAGCTTAATCATGAGCTTACATTTTCTTTACTCACATCCACAAAGTGGTGTGCAAAGTATCTGCAGTGCTAAACTCATGTAATCGTATCTGCAATCTACTGACTAAAGAAGTTAAGTTGCCAGCTGCAAAAGGAGTTTTATTTGAATATGCCTTGCGCATCATTGGCTCTATAGTGACATGTAGTCTGCAAAGGCTGAAAATTGCATAGAAGAAAAATTTTTACTTTATTACAGGAAGAGGCAGGAACAACACCATTCCATAATAATCAAGGCATGACAGCTTCCCGTAGACCTCAAAATCACATTACTGATCAGAACTTTAATTTACAGACTGATAATCCTGGACCATATGAAGGCCCACTATATTGTTTAGATCATCTAACTCATCATCTGGTGATCTCAACTCCCCTTCATTTGTCCCTTCATGAACTGATAACACAGGCTTCATCACTGGCTTTTCAGTCTGGAGTGCAGTCTAAGGCTCATATCACATCATCTACCCTCTTCAGCTACCCTTAAAAACCAACCTGGATTAGTATTTTGGCAATAAATAAATAAATATAACTGCACAAATTTTACCTCCTAAGTCAATCTTTTCTCAATATCAATATTGATTTGCATTGTTCAATATTTTTGCAGATCTGCATCCAGTGAAGATGATATCTTCTAATGTTTTGTCGTTAGACAGTAGTAAGTATACCGATTTAATAGCATTTTTTTGTCAGTGCCACCTCAATCAGCAGCAGTTTTGTATATGGAAATACATCAGATTTCAGTATTTATTTATTTATTCCATTTGTTAACCGGGAAGGTCCACTGGGCCTAGAAAGAGCCCATTTTCAGTGGAAGCCCGGGGAGAAAAGCTCCACATTAATTACATACAAAGAAATATAACAGGCTGAACAAAATATGTCAAGCACTACTGTCACACGCAATAAAATAATAACAACAGTGATGATGTATACAATCAAGGTATAAATATAGAAGTAAATGGCATAAATGCAATAAGACACAAGTATAAATATATCTGCAGAATTCTTGGCAGAGGAGAGTTGACTTCAGGGTAAGAAAGGAGGGGACAAAAGGGCTAAAGGAGGAAGAGTCCAGCTAAGGTGACAGCAAAGGAGTAAGTATGGTAGAGAGAAGGAGAGGAGTTGTTAGTAGTTAAATGGTTAAAGTTGAGACTAGCGAGAGAAGTCAGGTGTTGGGGTTATATCTTGGGGTGCAGGAGTATAGCCAATGAGAGGAGAGATGTAGTTTGAAGGATTTTTCTAAAGGAGGCAGGATTGCTGATAGTCTTGAGTGAAGGAGGGAGATTATTCCATAGCTTAGAGACAGTATAACAATACAACATTTGGCTGGCTGACAGCTTGGGTTTCTCAACAGACAGTAGCATTTTGTTTTCAGACCTGATGTGACTATTAGGATGATACATGGCTGGTGGTGGAGAGGGAAGCGCACGTTTCTGGGTGGTGGATAATCTTGTGGGCTGCAGTTAATTGCAGATAAGTGAGACAGTGAGGGGATTCTAGCCAATTTAGTTGATGCAGAGAGGAGCAGTGGTGGGTAGAGCATTTTGCACTTGGAACAAATTTAGTGACTTTGTTGTAGCAAGAGTCTAACTTTGATTTTAAAGGGGACTGTAGATTAGTGAAGGTGGGGGTGCCGTACAGAAGAGTTGAAAGCAGGAAAGATGAAGCCAGGGCCTTTTTAGTAGTGAGGCTAAGAAAACAGTTGTGTTTATAAAGGGCACCTAGCTTTTGATGGTTCTTTTTGATGTTGCTGTGGATGTGAAGTTCAAAAGTTAATTTGTCATCAGTGATGACACCTAGCAATTTGGTGCTAGGGACAACTTCAATCATAGTGTTGTTTTGGGAATGAACAGAGAATAGTGACTTGTCAACAGGGCTAGATTTTGTGAGGGTAAATATTAAGAGTTTTGTTTTATTGGGATTAAGGGCGAGATGGTTCTGAGACATCCAGGCTTTGGTAGAAGTAAATGCTTCTTGGCTAAGACCCTGTAGTGCAGGAGCAGATTTAGAAGATCAGTTGATAGTCATATTGGGTAACAGTACTATGAGTAAAAGTATTATGAAAGTTATTGACAAATATACTGAATAGGAGGGGACCCAGAATTGAACCTTAGGGGACACCTGTATTTGTATTGATGAAAGGGGAAGACAAGTGCTGCCATATAGTAAATTGCTGCCTATTGCTGAGATAATTAGTAAACCATTGTAGGGTAGGGGGAGATAGGCCAAGGTTAGAGAGTTTGGTAAGTAGAAGGGAGTGAGAAATAGTGTCAAATGCCTTTGATAAATCAAGAAAGAGTGCAGAGACTAAGGAGCCAGCATTTCTAGCTCTATTTATTGTGTCCAAGAAGGAAATGAGGGCAGTGTCAGTGCTATGCCCGGGCCTAAAGCCATACTGAGTGGGGGAAAGGATTTGGTTTACCAGATGACTTAGGACCTGAGTATGAATGCACTTTTCTAGTATTTTGGAGATAGGGGAAAGAATGGTGATAGGATGGAAGTTTGAGATGTTGGAGTTGTTGCCGCCTTTATGAAGTGGGAGAACAAATGCTTTTTTCCAGATATCATGTATGCATGATTCTTGAAAGGACTTGTTGAGGAGAATGCTGATAGGATATGCAATGGAGGAGGCTGAGAGTTGCAAGTATTCTGCAGGTAAGTTATCTGGGGTGTTGGTAGATAGTTTTAGTTTATGAAGAAGTTTTTGGATGGTGGATGTGGGTATGGGTGATAAGGAGAAAGTAGGTAGAGGATGTGAAGGGGTATGTACTGATGGTGTTACTAGTGGGCCTGTGTGTTAATAAAGTATGTATTAAAGAGTGAGGCTAGCTCAGCAGATGTTTTTTCTGGGTTTTGGCATGGATTATTGTTAGTTCCTGGGTGGAGAAGGGCATTGATTGCGCCCCAGAATTACTTGGGGTTTTGTCTATGCTGGTCCTGGATAGCTTGGAAGTATTCTTTCTTGTTTTTGATAAGTAAGCATTTAGCCTGATTGTGAAGTTGTTTGTATTTCAAGAGGTTAGAAGGTGTTTTGTAACTAGCAGTAAATTATATATTTTTTTATTTATTCATTTTTTTAGGAAAACTGTCATTCTTTTTCACAATTGTGTATCGAAGGAGCAAGACGTAGTTTGTACAACCACAGAGTTAGCATATTAAGATAAAGAGATGTGAGGAGCAAAGGAAGGTAACCTCCCAACACATTTTTTTTTTTTTTTTGTATTCGAATGGTTTTAAGTGCATTTTATCATTGGATTGCACAGTTCCAATAATGTTGCTTCATTTCACAATCATTCTTTTTCATGGGCATTGATGCCATGATATGAATCTCTCTGATCCATCACAAACTCTTTTATGTTAGTCTAATACTTTTCTGTATTGTATACTTGTGTTAGTTTTGTATCACTTATTTTTAGCTGTATCTAGGGTAAAGCTGAAAAAGGTCCCCATTTGGCTCATTTCACTTACCTGTACAAATAAATGAGGTAGCCTCCTTTCTGTTGGATTTCTCCAATCCCCAGCCATTCCAGATCATCTCCATCCTTACTCAAAGGGTGTATAACCTATTGGAGTCCCATTTATATTTAGGTAAATAGATCAGGTATGGGTCATCTGTCCTTACCCAACATTCAAAAATATAATATTCACAACAGGGTGACACAGTCGTATGATATATAGATATTTACTGGTGTACACTGCAATCCCCTTTTGGGTGTACTTTATCTACTTAAGTCCCAATTGCTCACAGACACCAGTCTCCCAGGTGGAAACTTGTATGTGTCAGGTAGTCACCTGTGCTGTATCTCTCACCTTAACTCAATGACATGTTCAAAGTACAGCATCTGTGATGAAGGAATGGAGCTATCACATTGACATGTAGCCATGTTCAAGCAAGGAACACACATTAGTTATGGAGAGGGAAAGCAAGTTTAGTGCTTAGGTTTAGGAACCACTTGGCTTTTAATGTTAGCATTTAGAAGCAGGGCTTGGAATTAGGATAAGGAAGCTAGAAGGAATTTAGGATTAAAATGAGCTTGGGGAATTTAGGTTTATGGAGCAACCATAGGAATTTTAGAATGCAAGACTTGTAATTAGAGTTAGGCAGCAGCAGGAAGTTTTAAAGGTAGGGACTGAGGTATGAGATTAGGGGTTAGGAATCAGGTGGGAGTTTTAGAGACTGTGTAAGAGTTTTGAGTTGGGGTTAACAGGATCAAGCCAGCTGGGGGATGGACACTTGCACTGTCAAGTAAGTGACAGTGGATAAGTCAGCCACAAAACAGTGTCACTTAAACACTAGTACTAGACTCCTGTCTTCTATTTGTAATTTTCCTCCATTTCTCTGTTAGTCCTGATCATCTAATATGTGTAGTTTCTACATGTGTAAAATATATAATGAGCCATATATATACACCCAGCAGCAATGGTTGCCATCACTTCTCTGACTTACATCAGCTCTTCTTTACTATCACAGTACATTTTCACCTAATAGTAACTTAGCCCAGTTTCACAGTCGTGGCAATGAAAGCCAGCATGTGGCCACTCAGTCTCCCATCTACCATGAACCCATGGTTACTTATGAACACACACAGGTCACTAGTGCACTAAGACTTAAAAATGCCTTACCCTCCACCATGCTTTTTTTCTTTTTGGGAGGGGGGCAAATATTTGTATCCACTTTGTTAGTGATTTTAGGTTATATTATTCAGTGAGATTGCATTTAGCTAGAGCAAGTTCTCACATGTTTTAAAAGGAATTGTCTATTTTTCTAAACTGCTTTGACACTGGGTTTCCTGTATTCCTCAAACTGAAATAGAAAATGGAGGAAACAGTTTAAAATAAAGTTACAAAAAGCACATTACTTAAGTTAGATAGGGTATGTCCAAAATATGTCACAACACTTAGAATGAAAAATTGAAACAGTAACACCATACTGAAAATGTTAACCATGTTTCAAAGCAACTGCTAACTTGAAATAAAGGAGCAGTAGTCTACAAACATACAGTAATTTAATTCCATGCGAGTTCTTCAGCAATCATAACACACTCACAGTCTGTGTTGTCTGGTCCTTGGACCTTGCAAAAAAACATTAAACCTCAAGGAATCATTTCGTTAGAACAGAGTGACTGGCAGAGAGATTCATACAGCATGTTTATATAACAAAGCATACACAAAATATGTACAGTTATCTCTTAAGTACAAGAGGTGAAACTTAACTATACCAAAAACATGGGTAAGAGTTGCTTGTGGTTTTCCCCCTCTCAAAACAAGGTTCTGCAATTTGAGTCATGCAGTTTCTTATGCTCTCTCTCTCTCTCTCTACGGCAGCTGATTATTACTAACAGATAAATATATTTAAAAGCTAGTGTTTTCTGTAAGGGTTTGCTCAGACTCCTCTCTGCATAACTTTCAACACCATGTGAATGGTATTATTTGACTGTGATAAATACTATGGGATATGCCTGTGACACATTGAACTTCTGAGGTAATATTTCTCTTAATATTAAACTTTATGATTTATTTGTGTATCAGAAATGTATTGGCACCATAACAATATAAAATGATGAATATAGTTATCATAAGAAAAGAATGTACATTTTTCCTGTATTGCTTCTAAGAGCCGTCTTTTTTGCTTTCTCTTTTTAATACCAGATGCCCTGTGAGTCAGAAGAAAGCAGGCTTACTTGCCATCTAACGAGATTAAGGCAAAAGCAGGTCAAAAAAGCATGGCCTGATTCAATTCACATCTCGAAAAAGCACAAAGTGACTGACAGATTGGAGCTGTATTGCATCAACTTATCCAAATATCTCCCCGCCCCAAGACTCCCTAAAGAATGGCTCAGGTCCCCACAGGCAAAGACTTACGTTTTTTTTTTTTTTCCAGCAGCAGGAATGGTAAGGTTATGTTGAATTCTAGCATATTATGTTTTTATTTTATTGTATTTTTTGTTGCAGCCAACCTTACTTTAATTTGATTGCTTAGGAGCTGCCTTCAACCAAAACTTGATTAGTTTCAGAGGGTCAGCAAAGGGGAAAGTGAGCAACAAAGATTTATATGCTAATCCACCTGTGCAAAATTGATAATAGGACCTTATCTGGAACCCAAACTCACATGGGGGTCATTCATATGGCAAGATAAGGCTTTCAGTGTGATTTACATTTCATAATACAGAATAACTACATCTTTCATTTGTGACCAAACACATTTATGTTGTATAAAGCTTTTCAAAATATTCTGTAGCTGAGATGACCTGCATATTATGAGATTTATACATTTTTATACTGATTTCCAGGAAATGCAGCACAATGTCAACAGCCTATTGGTTTCAAATTTATATGGTTAGTCATATAAACTGATAATGTTTAAAACCTTTTCAAGAAACCTGTTGGTTTATGCTATCTATAACTAAATCTCTACACACACACACACACACACACACACATATATATATATATATATATATATATATATATATATATATATATATATATATATATAATTAGCAGGGGGTTGCAAAAAACACTGTTTGCTGTATTGCATGTTCAGAGGAGTAACCTCGGAGCTTGTGCCGAAGAGTGTCAACAATGTGCAATTTGATATTACTGTGTTAATGTTAACCACAATCATGTCAATGTAATTCCAAGCTGACCTTTCCTACTAATTTCATAATATATTTATACTTATATCTCTCTCTCTCTCTCTCTCTCTCTCTATATATATATATATATATATATATATATATATATATATATCTTTATCCAACTACTGTATCCCCTCCATCTCACATGCAGCCCATGTGGCATATCTAAACAAACTAAAACCAAACAGGTGGTGCAGTAGTGCTCAAAACTAAACTAAATAACTAAAAAGGAGCACTAAAGTTGCGAGTCCTCCGAACCAATTTATTAAGATAAAAGTTTAGTGCTTTCGTCAATACAATTGACTTCTTCAGAACAAGAAAACATAATTCAAAACAGATTTAAATAATAAGTATTAAATACTAATTGGTTCTCCTCCCACCAATGACATAACTTAATATTCCACTTCATGAATATTGATTATAATCCATGAATATTCAATGCTTAAAGTAAAAAAGCACCACAAAAACTTGTTCACATTATACAGTACATTAGAAAATATAAAAAAAATCGACCTGGACTCTTAAAAATATGATTACAATATGTACAAAATTCAAAAAACCTTCATGAATATAAATATAAAAATATATTGTAAAAATACAAATGTTAATATGTTGAATATATATATATATATATATATATATATATATATATATATATATATATAAAATATATATATGGTTATGAAGCTGTTAAACTTGTCCTGCCTCCTCTTTAAGAATAGGCAGGATTGTCAAATGCTCATTTAAACCTGGGGCAAAATCTGCAGCCAACCTTAATTGCCATAATAATTATTTTTTATTTAAAACATTTTGCCAGTCGCCCCCCCCCCTGGCTTCCACATGCACAAAATCAAGAATAGCAAACTTAAAACCACAAAAATCAGCACAAGACATACTATGTTTATATAAAGCATTAGTTTCCTTTTTGCTTTTTATGTCGTATAAATGCTCGTATATCCTGGTTTTGAATAGCCTCTCTGTCTTTCCTACATAAAAGGAAGAACAGGTATCACACCTGGCTATATATACCAGTTTGCTTGAAAAACAGTTGTCCCTTTTCAAAAATACAATACTTTTGTTCTGATTCTCAATATTGATGGAGCTACCCTGCAATATGTATGAACAATAAGAGCATCTACCACAAGGTCTACTCCCACCCGATTTCACTTGTGTACCTTGATAGTTAGTACCTCTCTCCAATACTGATTTTAAATTGGGACCTATTTTGGTGGAAAACATAGGTTTGTCACCCACCAACTGAAACACTTCACTATTGGTTTTAAAAATGTTCCAATTCTTACGTATTATTTCCTTAACTTGAGAATGCAATGGACTATACTGCACAACACATGCTTGTTGAAAATCAGTTTTACTATCTTTGTTAATCCTCAATATTGTGTTGTTTGTTATATTAGGTCCCTTACCCAACAAAGGTATATATTTTTTGCCCCATTCATCTAAAACACCTGTAAGAATATGATCAATAAATTCCCCAGGATAACCCCTTTCAAGGAACATGTCCTTCAAAAATACGAATTCCTTGATCACATCACTTTTTAAAGATGTCATCCTAGCAACCCTGATAGCCTGACCTTTAATAATGCTTTTCTTCTGAAATGTAGGATGATGGCTATCAAGGTGTAAATAACTATTACAGAAGGTGTTTTTACGGTAAATTCTGGAAATGTATTTATCTTGGGCCTTTAATATCTTATTATCTAGGAAATTAATCTCTTGGTCATGAAATTAAAAAGTGAATTTTAAAAAATAGAGAACCAATTAGTATTTAGTACTTATTATTTAAATCTGTTTTGAATGATGTTTTCTTGTTCTGAAGAAGTCAATTGTATTGACGAAAGTGCTAAACTTTTATCTTAATAAACTGGTTCTGAGGACTCGCAACTTTAGTGCTCTTTTTTGGTTATTTATTATATTTAAACAAACTGCCATCCCTCCTTGGGAGACTTCGACTATTCTTCCATTAAGTGTGAAACCTAGACCACCTTTTCCTTCTTCCACCTTATATCAACTAACTCTACCCAGAAAAAAATAAATAAATACGTAAGAAGAAGGCTATTTTTGAATATGATGCATTACATGTAAATATATCGTTTTCCCATGTTACATAGATTCATAGGTTCATAGGTGTGTACTAGGCTAATGCCCCTGGAGCCTTTACAAGCCTAGCCCATAGAAGTGCCCTGGGATTGTACCACCCCTGTTAGTTCCCAGTGTCTCTGTCAATTAAAGCCACTGGAGTGATCACTGGGGTGAACTTTCTATTTCCCATCCACGCATCAAGATTTCTCTTGAAAAGAGCCAGTGAGGTGCTCTGCTTGACATGTATGGGAAGCCTATTCCAGAGCATGGGCAGTCTCTGGGTTATGAACCTGTCCCTCCAGCATGTTCTGTTGATTGTGGTAATGAGGTTGAGGTCTCTGCAGCGTGTGGTGTGGAGGGATTGGGATTTCCTTAGATGTTGCATTTCTAACAGAGCTGGGTCAGACATGGCTTTGTAAGTCAAGCAGAGATCGCCTTTTAGTACATGATATGAGACAGAGAATAGCTGGAATTTTTTGAGTCTGTCTGTATATGACATGTGTTTAAGGCCTAGGATCCTCTTCATGAGGTACTTTTGTGGCCTTTCCAGCATGTGTCTAGGGAGGCACTTGCCAAATGGGGCATTATAGTCGATGACTGGCCTAATGAGGGAAGAGTAGAGAGAGATGATGACCTCTTTCTTCCTGGATGCAAAACCCTTGGTAATGAGATGTGCCACATAGAAGGACTTTCTGACCACAGTGGCAATGTGGTGGTCGAAGGAGAGGTTGCTGTCAACCTGTGTCCCCAGATCTCATAACACCTTCAGTGTTCAGTGGGCTCCCACCAATGTGGTAATTAATGGGAACTGAGTTTTTCCCAAAGGGGATGATCTCGCATTTTTTGGCATTAAGCTTAAGGCCATGTTTTTGACACCAGTCATTAGTCTCAGTGTGACCTTTCTGTAAGATGTCTACATCACTTGGGGAGTTAATAATGGCTCCCAGCTTGCAGTCATCTGTGAACTTGGTCAGCCAGAGTCCCTTTGTGTTGGCCTGGACTTCTAAGAAGTAGATGCCAAACAGGAGAGGACCCAGTACTGATCCCTGTGGGACTTCACTCGTGACTGGTCAGCAGTCTGACTTAGAGTCCACTACTTTCACACTGTGGGTTTTATCTGTGAGACAATTTGCAACCCAGCTAGTGATATAGGGTTTGATGCCTAGTTTGGTGAGTTTATCAATAATTCCTGAGTGGGGAATGGTATCAAAGGCCTTGGCCAGATCAAGGTAGGCTGTATGAACTGCCTTGCCCTCATCCACAGCTCTGGTGACTGACTCAAAGAAGTCAACCGGTTGAGCAGGCATGATCTAGCTTTCACAAAACCAAACTGCATGTGATCTACAGTTTGGAGATTCCCTATATCCTTGTTAATTAGGTCCATGATGATGCGCTCCATAGCCTTACGTATCAGACTCTTCAGGCTAATGGAGCAATAATTCCCAGGTAGTCACTCCCCCTTTATGGAGAGGGATGACTGTAGCAGTGCGCCATTCAGTAGGGACAAAGCCTGATGGGAGGCTGGGATTGAACAGGGCACACAGATGTGGTGCCAGTTCACTTTGTAGTTCATGTAGAACACATCCAGGGATATTGTCGGGTCCCATGGAAGCTGTATTCTTGGCCTTGGATGATGCAGCTTTAACCTGTGCTTCAGTAATGCTGGGTGCCTAACATTTCTCCGGTATTGTGATTGGTCCTTTATGGGGGGAGAGAGGGGTAAAGTTGGCACTGAATCTGTCGGCCAGGATGTTGGCAATATCTGTTGGCTCAGTATAGGAGGTACCATTGTGCAGTAACTCAGAGCAAACCTGGATATTGCCATGGAGATTTTTGATATAACTGTAGAAGGCTTTGTGGTTGTTTTTAGTGTCTACTGAAATTTTGCCTTCATAGCTGGCTTTAGAGGTTTTGATGAGGGATCTCAACTTTTTGTTGAGGCTAATAAGGGAGTTTTTCCAGTCTTGGGACTTCACCTTTTTCTGCAACAGCTTTTTCCTTCTGTTGTAGAGTTTATTAATGGTAGGGAACCACCAGATTGGCTTCCTTTTTTTGGAGGAGAGAGTCTTGGTTCTGTTGGGTATGGCTAGTTCCTTACATTTATGTATGTGTTCATACAGTGCATTGGTGTATGATTCGTCAGTCGTGCATCTATTTTCCATTGACATGGGTGCCATGAAGTTAGCCACCTCTGTGTTTAGGAGCACAAGGTCAGCTTTGGAGAAGTTTTTCATGGTGGTTACCTTTGCAAGGGGTGTGGGTGAGATGTGGATGTCCATGGTGATTAGTTTGTGGTCAGATCTAACCAGGGAGGAATTGACTATTGGTGTAGAGCAACAGTTGCCCATATTAGTAATAACCAGGTCAAGGATGTTACTTCCTCTAGTGGGGGTAAGAATGAGCTGGTCCAGAGCATTGGAACTGATGAATTCCAGGAAGCGTTGGGCCAGTGTTTTGGTGCATGAGTAGTTTTCCCACTTGATGGATGGGTAGTTGAAGTCACCTAGTATGAGAGTGTTGGCTTGGACTCTAATAATTTCCAGGGTGCTTAGGAACATGGAGTGAGAGTCTAGGGACATGGTTGGTGACCTGTAGCAGGCTACAACCTGGATCAGGTCTATATTATATTCTAGAAAGCCGACAATATCGAAGCTGATATTGTCGACACGAGACGAGTGTCAGTGATGCTAGTTTTTTAGTTTTAGCACTCAAAATCTGTTTTATGAGCTCAGCGCTTGTTCAGAACTTGTTGTAAGCACTAAATAAGCTACAAATTACTACAGCACTCACCTTTCTTCATTTGTCTAGAGGAAAACAGTTTTTAGTACTTAATAAATAAGCACCTATCCAGGCATGTCTAAGGGTCAGCTCCTGGTGTTTTCTCCTGTCAACCTGATGAATCTAGGCATCTTGGGGCAATGCAGCAATTGCCTCATGTACACAGACAACCCTCTCCTCCTTCCACCCAACACTACTACCTGTGAGAGATGCACTTATATAGCCAAACTGGAAGCAAAGCTCTCTTCACCCAAGACTGGACTAGACAGTCAAGAGGAGAAGGTAAATACTTTCACCACACCACACTCATCACATAGTCCCTCAAAAACCTACACCACCAAAACACACACATAGAAACACAAAACACACACCTACATTTGCAGAGGCTCTCAATAAAAATCTGATCAAGCAACAGAGACCTCCAAAGCAGAAATGCAAACAACCTCCACCCCCCCCAACATGACCCAAATGACACATATCAAACAAACTCAGTGCACCACTCAACCACAGCCCATAAGGCATAACAACGTACCCAACACTCTAGTCATAGGTACTGATGTTCCACTCACCAGGCTAAACAAGGAGAAAGTTACTGTCAGCTGCCTGTCAGATGCTAGGATCTGCCACATAATGCATGCACTCAGGTCACTCCACAACAAGTACAAATATGACTCTGTCATTGTCCATGTTGGTGTGAATGACCTGAGACGCACTCTCCTGGACTACATGAAAAGAGACATGGAGGAGCTCTCCAATCTTGTAGCCCAGGCAGGTATGACCCTAGCCCTGAGTAGCATCCTGCCATCACCCAGAATGATACCACAGTACAAGGACAAAATCATCGACTTCAACAATTGGCTAAGCTTCTGGTGTCATTCTAAGGGGATCCAGAATGATACCACAGTACAAGGACAAAATGATTGACTTCAACAACTGGCTAAGCTTCTGGTGTCATTCTAAGGGGATTCAGTATCTGTCTGCCTGGGATGACATGATCGACAGACCACGATGCTTTACCAGAGATGGCCTGCATCTGTCGCCCTTGGCATTCCAGATATTGGCAAGGGCTCTTGCCACCTCTATAGTGCCTTTTTTAGGCAAGGTTCAAATAACAAATTCAACACCGCAACAGGTACAAGCAAGCAAAACCTGAGGGTAATTCTACTCAATGCTAGAAGTTTAAACCTCAAAATGCATTCACTCGAGGCACTCCTTAAAATGGAGAACATTGATATCTGTGCAGTGACAGAGACCTGGTTCAAGGCTCCAGAGAGCACCCCTGCATTACCAGGCTATAATTCATACCACACCTTTTGGCCACCTAACCTGGACCGAAACACTAAAGGCAGAGGCGTATCCATATTCACTAAGGATATCCACACCTCCAGGCTAGTTGCTCAGCATAATGCATCCGAGATTATCCAAGTGCAACTAACTCTGGGAAAGACCCAATCCAAATTGTAACTTGCTACAGATGCCCCACCATGCCCCAGGATTCCCACTCCTCATTTCTTGATACACTGGAAAATATTAGGGTACAGCCTAACACCCTAATAATTGGTGATTTCAACTTCCCCACCATTAACTGGGAAAACTACTCATGTACCAACTCTTTTTCTCAACATTTTGTGGAATTCATAAATTCTAACGCCTTGGATCAGCTTATCCACACCCCCTCCAGGGGCAGCAATATCCTAGACCTGGCCATTACCAACATGGACGACCGTTGTTCCACACCAGAGGCCAATTTCTTGTTGGTCAGATCTGACCACAAGCTAATCACCCTAGACATCCACATCCCGCCCCCATGCCCCTTTAGGGACACCACCATAAAAAATTTCTCCAAAGCCAACTTCACACTTCATATGACAGAAGTGGCAAACTTCACGACACCCATGCAGATGGACATTTGAGGTACGACTGCTGAATCCTACACAAATGCACTTTATAAGCACTTACACGAGTGCATAAATTGTGCTATCCCTAACAGAACCAAGATGCTATCCTCCAAAAAAAGGAAGTCAATCTGGTGGTCCCCTGCCATAAACAAACTATACAACAGAAGAAAGAAACTGTTGCAAAAAAAGAGTAAATTCCTATGATTGGAGGAACTCCCTGGTCAGCCTCAGTAAGAAGTTGAGATCCCCTGATAAATTCCTCCAAAGCTAGTTATGAAAACAAAATTGCCACTGATTCTAAAGACAACCACAAAGCATTCTATAGCTATGTCAAGAATCTCAGTAGCAGCACTCAGATCTGCTCTTGAGTTACAGGACAATGGTACTAAATATACAGAACCAAATGATATTGTCAACATCCTGGCAGATAGGTTCAGTGTTAAGTTTCACCCCCACTCACCCCTAAAGGGCCCATCTCTATACTGGAAGAATACAAAGTTCCTATAATCACGACTGCACAGGTAAAAACCACACTCTCTAAAGCCAAGAACACAGCATCCATGGGACCTGACAACATCCCAGGCTGCGTTCTACATGAACTACAGCATGAACTGGCTCCCCACCTAAGCACCATGTTCAATCATAGCCTCACCTCAGGCTTTGTGCCCACTGAATGGAGCACAGCAATGGTTATCCCACTCCACAAAGGGGGAGCCGCCACGGTCGCCGGGAACTACTGCCCCATTAGCCTAATGAGCCTGGTCTGCAAGGCCATGGAATGTATCATCATGGAACCTATAAACAAAGACATTGGTAATCTCCAAACTCTGGACCCCATCCAGTTCGGGTTTGTAAAAGGCAGATCATGTCTCCTAAACCTGATAGACTTCTTTGAAGCAGTCACCAAAGCTATAGACGAGGGTAAGGTGGTTCACACAGCCTATCTAGATCTTGCCAAGGCTTTTGACACCATCCCCCACTCTGGAATTATAGATTAACTCACTAAACTAGGTATAAATCCCTATGTCACAAGATAGGTTGACAACTGGCTCACTGACAGAACCCACACTGTGAAAGTAGCAGACTCCAAATCCGACTTCAGACCAGTGACAAGTGGAGTACCACAGGGTTCAGTCCTGGGTCCTCTCCTGTTTGGCATCTACTTTTCTGAAGTACAGACTAACACAGAAGGTCTTTGGCTAACGAAGTTCGCAGATGACTGCAAACTAGGATCCATAATCGAAACTCCTAACGATGTGGACATCCTACAAATTGGCCTCACTGAGACAGATGAATGGTGTCAAAGCCATGGCTTCAAGCTCAATGTCAAAAAGTGCATTGTCATCCCCTTAGTAAAAACTCTGTACCCATGAGCTACCACATAGGTGGTAGTCTACTTAACACCGAAAGTGTGATAAGAGACTTTGCAACACAGGTGGACAGTAGTCTCTCCTTTGATAATCACATTGTCACAGTAGTCAGGAAATCCTTCTATGTGGCACACCACATCACAAAAGGTTTCTCATCCAGGAAAAAAAAGGTCATTGTTCCCCTCTATTCATCACTCATTAGACCCATTATAGAGTACAACACCCCTTTTGGTATGTGCCTCACAAGACATCTACAACAACTGGAAAGGCCACAGAAATACCTCACAAAGAGGATTACCAGCCTCAAACAGATGCCCTACACAGACCGTGTCAAAAAACTCTAGCTTTACTCCATCGCATATCACCTACTCAGAGGTGATCTCTGCCTAACATACAAAGCTATGTCAAACCCAGAGCTGTTGGACATGCTCCACTTAAAGAAATCCCAGTCCCTCCAAGCTACATGCTCTAGGGACCTAAACCTTGTCACCATAATAAACAGAACATGCTGGAGGGATAGATTCCTGTCCCAGAGACTTCCCATACTCTGGAACAAACTACCTATCTATATCAAACAAAACTCCTCATTAGCACTGTTCAAGAAAAATCTTGATGATTGGATGGGAAATGGAAAATTCACCCCAGGGATCACCTCTGTGGCTCTGCTCAACAGGGGTACAGGAAAATAATTTTCTTGGGTGGCGAAAGCCAGGGTACCTTTTTGGCTAGGCTTATATAGGCCCTAGGGCCAATAGCCTAGTACCTACCTATGAACCTATGAACCTATGCATTAGACTCAAATCAGTTAACACTGCCTACATGGATCTGGCCAAGGCCTTTGATACCATCCCACATTCTAGCATTATTAACAAACTAATCATACTAAAAGGTAAACCACATGTTACTGAATGGACTGCAAACTGGCTAACTGACACAACCCAATCTATAGGAGAAGGATGCATGGTGTCTTTGAAAAGCATACTTACCAATGGTGTCCCACAGGATCAGTCTTAGGGCTACATCTCTTTGGCATTTACTTATCTGATGTCAAGGCTGGCATCAGTGCCTGTGGCTACCAAGTTGCAGCTGTCACTAAGTCCCCATCCAATTTCCAAATTCTTCAGGAAAGACTAATATGCACCAGTAAACGGTGCCATGATCATGACCTAAACCTAAATACTAAGAAATGCAGTACTGTGTCCTTAGATAAAGCTGAGCACCCAAGCAGCTACTACACAGGTTGTATCCCTTTGAAAGTTGACCATTAGAGACCTGGGCACTTTCATTGACAATGAACTGTCCTTTAATCTCCATGTATCCATTGTTATTGGGAAATCATTTTACCTTGCCAGACTAATCAATAGGGTTCTTTCTTCCAGATCTAAGGAAGTTATCAACCATCTCTAGTCCTCCCTGATCAGGCACATAATAGGGTATAGTGGCTCCTTTGGTATGTACCTGTCTAAGTATATAACCCACCTTGAGAGATTGCAGCATTTTCTCGCTACGACAATTGAGGACATGACTTCTTTGATTTACCTCTATGCAACCTCTCCCACATCCACAAAACTAATAAAACCCTCAACACCTTCTCAAAAGATATTAACCTCTGCTAAAACACAAATATGACATGCTGGCAATATATATATATATATATATATATATATATATATATATATATATATGTATATATATATATATATATATATATATATATATATATATATATATATATATATATGTATATAGGTTTACCACCGCATAACCGAACACACAGCAGTCGAACCCAATAATGATCGATTCCGGTAACCGAATTTTTGCATGTCGAACGGTCGGAATGTTGCAAAACCACCAAATGCGACATTTTCGACCACTCTACATCCAAAACGAGTGCTAACATGGGTCACAAAGGGGGTGCAGGTTTGTGATTCGATACAGGTGCGTTTGGCAATGTGCATATTTGCCGCACTCCTTTTGGTCATCAGGGCTCGACCATCCATCCGTCGGTTATACGGTGGTAAATCATATATATATATATATATATATATATATATATATATATATATATATCACAGAATCTGTCTTTTATGGAACAGAATTCCTTTGAATGCAAAGCAAAGTAGCTTCATTTCCATCTTTAAGCATAATCTGGATGAATGGATGGCCAATTGTAAATTCACCCCAGGTCTGACCCCTCAAGTCCTAATTTAAAGCGGTCAAAACTAAGCATATATTAGTCTCATTAATAGGTACCTACAAGTCAGCTACTGGCACTAATGTTCCTCTCAATATTAGCCTAGTATTGACCTATGAATCTATGAACCTATTGTCATACCACGAGGCAAGGGTGTTTTTCTGTTGCCCTACACATCCTCTCCCTAAACAGAGTAAACGTAGAAGCATGTAATCCATCTTCTGTCTTTCTTTTTTGTCTTACTTCATCATAGAGGCGATGAGCTCTAAACACACACTGTATAAGCCATGACAGTCTACTAGAGATAACCCCCAAGGGAGGTTAGCCCACCAAAACTGCTTCTTACTTGATACCACTCTCCCCAGTTCTCCTGTGGGAGAAGTGCGTCTGAAGAAATACTGAATGAAGACATGCCTGTCACTTAAAAATACTAAATGACTATGTGATTTTGCATAAATATATTTTCTTCGAGGAAAGCTTCTAATTTAAGGTTACAGCTTCAGAGATTGTTATTAACTTGTTCATAGGTTCATAGGTTGGTACTAGGATATTATGTACTAGGCATTTATAAGCCTAGCCAGAATGTGTTGGCTTTCACCGCCCCCTTAGATTAGTTCCCTGTGCCTCTGTCCAGCTTGTCAAGCATGTCATCCCAGGCGGACAGACACTGGATCCCCTTTGAATGACACCAGAAACTTAGCCAATTGTTGAAATCAAGAATTTTGTCTTTATATCGTGATATCATTCTTGGTGAGGGCAGGATGCTACTCAGGGCCAGGGTCATACCACCCTGGGCTACGTGATCATAGAGCTCTTCCATATCTCTCTTCATGTAGTCCAGGGAGGTATGGCTCAGGTAATTCACACCAACATGGACAATGACAGAGTCATATTTGTATTTGTTCTGGAGTGACCTGAGTGCTTGTGTTATGTGGCGGATCCTGGCACCTGACAGGCAGCTAACAGTAACCTTCTCCTTTTTCAGCCTAGTGAGTGGGACGTCAGTGTGCCTGACTATAGCGTCACCTATTACTAGTATGCTGGGTATGTTACTTTGCCTTAAGGGCTGTGATTGCATGGCACACTGGTTTTGTGAAGTATGTGTTTCATGGTTTGTGTTGGGGGGTGGAGGTTGCTTGGATGTTTGCTTTGGAGGTCTCTGTTGGTTTTGCAGATTTTTATTTAGAGCCTCCGAATATGTTTTCATGTATTTATGTGTGTTTTTTGCCGGTGCTGGTTTAATGGGTCTATGTAAGACTGGTGGTGTGATGCAAGTATTTCCCTTCTTCTCTTGACTGTCTGATCCAGTCTTGGGTTGAGAGAGCTTAGCCTCTAGTTTGGCTGTATAACTGCATCTCTTGCATGTATTAGTGTTTGGTGGTAGGAGGAGGGGGTTGTCTGTGTACATGAGGCAGTTGTAACATTGCCTCAAAATGCCCAGATTCACCAGTTGGACTGGAGAGTACACCTGAAACTGCCCTTTGGACATGCCTGGATAGGTACAGTGAACTGTTTTACTGGATGGCTAGTAAGGTCGAATAGAGAGCCTTGTCCTTCTCTACAGTCCAGGAGGGTCTAGTGCTAGTGTTTATAAATGCTTGCTATAAGTTTTGAGCAAGTGCCAGGCTGAGAAATGAATGGCTTGAGTGCTTAAGTTGAAAGCTTGTCTAGTTCCAAGGGAAAAATTGAAAAGGAGACTTTGTGGAGCCGGGAATAGTTTTACCCTAGCTAACCAGCGCTGTATGGCATGCAAAACCTGGCAAATACGGTATTTATAGCAGGGA
Organism: Protopterus annectens; assembly: GCF_019279795.1. Taxonomy (NCBI): domain Eukaryota; kingdom Metazoa; phylum Chordata; order Ceratodontiformes; family Protopteridae; genus Protopterus; species Protopterus annectens. Next base: position 1,764,765,305 of record NC_056743.1, read on the forward strand.
AATGAAAGAGATAGAAATTAGCCCAAAATGGCCAATAAACTACAAATTTCTGGGCTGAAACCACTCCTCCAGGGACAGATAGGCTGCTCCAAAGCTCCCCTCTCTCACAGGTGAACAAAGAAACTTCCTTCTATCCAAGTAAGGTACGGGCAAACACAGAGATTTGTAACATAGCCCTGAATTCAGCACTAACCTGAAAACTGGACTATACTAGCTTAGAAAGGCGTGAAGCAAGTATATATATATATTTTTTTGTTTGTTTTTTTTTTATTTGTTTTTTTGGGGTGTTTTTTTTTTTCAGAAAATAAAGCAGATACACTAAAAAAAAAAACAGTTTAAAAGCACAGAAAAGTATACTTATTGCTATATATCGCAGATCAGAGTTGTAGTCCATGCCCCCAGTAATAAAGTAGGAAGAAACACAAATACAGTGAAAGCAGATGAATAAAGTGCATTTATATATATATATATATATATATATATTATATATATATATATATATATATATATATATATATATATATATATATACACGTATATATATATATATATATATATATATATATATATATATATATATATATGTCTACCTGTTAACACGCAAAAACTGCAAAACGCCAATGACAAGAACACTGACACCGGAAGATCGACAACGGAGATGATCAACAGTTGAAAATCTCAATGCTGAAAACACCAACATGTTAAGGTAAGTGTGGGGTTAGGGTTAGGGGTGGATTAAGTGAGTTAGGGTTAGGGCATGGGTCAGGTGAGTGTGCAATAGTGACAGACTGTAGGGTTAGGGGCGGGTTAAGTGAGTTAGGGTTAGGGCGCTGGTTAGATGAGTGTGTGATAGTGGCGGACCTTAGGGTTAGGGTTTGGGTTAAGGTTAGTGTATAGATAGTTGTGTATGTAAGGTTTAGTGTAGGTTTGTAAGGTTTTTGGTGTGCTTGTGTTGTGTGTGTGCTTTTTGGACAGGGGATTTGTTTTGTTTGTTGATTGTCGGGATTGTGGTTTGTCGGGCATGTGAAGTTTCGTGTTTTTGAACTTTCGATTTTGTGGTGTCGGTGATTTCATTGTCGGTGTTTTCGCATGTCGGTGTTATCAGGTAGACCCATATATATATATATATATATATATACATATATATATATATATATATATATAGATATATATATATATATACATATATATATATATATATATAGATAGATAGATATATATATATATATATAAAACAATAGAAAACGAACAAACTGACTTAAACAAGTTACCTAATTAACCAGAAAAAAGCTCAAAACTGAGCCCTGTTCCAGAAGTCTTCAATCAGACAAGCTCTAACTGCACACCCCTGCTTACTAGGGTGCAGGGGAACCTTCCCCAAAAAAAGATGGCCTGGATCATTTAAAAGGTGTATTTAAAATATCTGCAGAACAAAGTACAGAAACTCAATTCCTGTTGTAAAAGAAATGTAGGAGGCTTGCTCACTTTCATTACTGGAAAGTATGCCTATGATATTAGAACATCCCCAAAAATCAAAATATTATTTTATTCCCTTATGCATGATGACATTTCAGAGTTAGTAGAGTCTGTGACTGAGACCAATGTCAGTCCTGTCAGATGATGTTATCTTGAAAGCCATATTTGTATTAAAAATGAATCTGTCTGAACTGAAAAGTAGACAGTTTTATTCTATGAGCAAGTAAATAAAGACCTGAAGTGTTCATCCTTTCTTGAATAGTTATTTTAACTATAGATACTTAAATTGTTATTTACTTATTTATAGAAAGAACAATAAGGCAACCATGCTAAGATAAACAGCATGGTCAAAGTTACACAACTCTGCCCAACAAATGTTAGGCATGCTTAAATGCCAACATAGTGCAGACTTGCTTGGTATACTGCTGAATAACAAAGTCACACTCAATAAAATGGCAGCCACCTCACAAGTGAGTAGTCTGCACCATGAGATGTCACATGACCCACAACCATTTGTGTGCAGGTTGCATGTTCGGAGTAATGTGCTTTCACACATCCATCAAAGTGCCAAATAAATACTACATGGATACAACTGGGAGCCCACACAGGGGCTACATAGCAAAGTGCCAGCTGTTTTTATTTTATAAATGGAAAATAAAGGATTTGATAGGACAGTAGGAAGGGAGGAAGGGCTTGCAGGTGAACACATACAAAGATAGAGGAAAGGGAAAAGTGGTATGTGGTTGGGGAAGGATGGTATTCTTTTTTATGAGCCAGGTGCATTTTTATATTGTCTTGAGAAGAAGGCTAGAGGGGAATGGAAGCATGAGGAACTTTTGGATAGAAAGAAGGGTAAAGGGTTTTCAGCAGGGGTACACAAATAAACATATAACACAAAGACTGGCAGGGAAGGTGCTGATACAAAAAGGGGGTCACAATAGAGAAACAGACAGACAGACAGAGGATGAACAACTGACAAAGGGAAGGATTGGAAACAAACAGAGAAGCATGAGTGACATACAAGGAAAGGAAATACCATGTTGGGTGATAGGGTAAATTTAGCTCAGCCTGCCAGGTTGCTCAGAATAGGAACCCCACCCAGAAGTCAGTCACCTCCATGGCTCACATCATGGATAGGCCCCACTACTGGTGGCTTAGTGGTTGAGGCCTGGTGTCTGTAAAACTCTACTCACTCCAGGGTGCCATTATGGGTTTTACTCCATCAGTCTAAATGGGGAAAAACAAAATGACAAATTAATATAATTTAAAAAAGTTTATGAGAGAAAGAGAACCAGTCAAAGACAGCAGTGAGCAGTATGATGTGGAACACTTTACTAAAACTGGCTTGAAAGGAGAAAAATGTCTTAGTAGAGAAATCTGTATATCAATGGCTGGGGAACACCTATGATCAGACTGGGGATAATACAAGGGGATATGAATGTGTCGCTATCACTGTCACCAGTGTTTGTGTGTGTGTGTGTGTGTGTGTGTGTGTGTGTGTGTGTGTGTGTGTGTGTGTGTGTGTGTGTGTGTGTGTGTGTGTGTGTGTGTGTGTGTGTGTGTGTGTGTGTGTGTGTGTGTGTGTGTGTGTGTGTGTGTGTGTCTGATTTAAGCAATAACCCATGTCTGGTTGTAGGTAATGCTGGATTAACATAGCATTTAACATAACGAGACAGCTTTAAAAATAGCAACGGAAAAAGGAAGATCTCTGTTGCTTTTTTAAAGCTGTCTCGCTATGTTAAAGTCTTGCATTCTCCGTTACTGTAACAAAAAAAAAAGACTTATACTAATGGAAAAAGTCCGGGTGACCGGACCTTTTTCCATTAGTATAAGTCTGATTTACAATGTGCACGCTGACCAATCAGCGTGCACATTTTGGAATAGTAATGGGGGGGGGGTTATTGTATAATCTGAAATGAATAACAAAAGAAGGAAGAAATAATTAAACTGTGGAAACAAAATGGTTACTGTTCTGGAAACGGGTCTGTGCAGCTGTCACAGATTAGGACAGAGCACAAACAACTTGCCTAATACTAGCAATTTTAATATGCAGTCGACGACTAAGTAATACTGTAACAGTCTAAAGGAAAAAATAAGCCTACTGCAGTGGTACACAGGTTTAGTATAGTTGTCATACACATGGTATTACAGTAATGAGTGGCACAATGAAGGACATTAGCATTACGGAGAGTCAGTCTTACAAGGGCAATGAAGATCTATGCAGTGGCACTCGTAATAGTCAATGAGCAAACAAAAAGCTGTAGTAGTACAAAGGAAAAAAATCCTAGCTGAAGTGGTACACAGGTTCAGTATACGCATGACAAAATGGGTAGAGCAAAGGACATTAACACAGTAACAAATGCATTAAAACATGGCAGGCTTATAAGATCATTGAAGAATAAGGCAATGGTAATGTCTTAAAGTGAAAATAGAAAAAAAAAAACCTGCTCATTGCTGTATTAAGCAGGGTCAGCCCAGCTATTCATCTGGAAGCAGTACAGTGCATTCACATGAACACCCGGAGAGTTTAATCAGCCTCCCCAGCCAGGCAAGTCGATTTTTGCAACTTCCTCTTCTGCTGCAAAAAACACACAAGAAGAAAACAATAACGAGCACAGCACAGCCGTAACAGAAGATAATGGGTGTACCTGTATTGTCACGTTTACCGTACAATACCTTCAATATAAAATGAAAGCTTGCTGTAATATGAAGCTTATCACTCCCTAACCTATTATTCCCATTTCTGTAGAAGCACTGCTTGTCAGAGCAGGAGGGCCCATGCCCATGACAATCACTTACTTCCCTAGCAATTGAGTGCCAAGCATCATTATTATACAGGGGACCATCATAGCTCACTCCCAGAAGGTGCTGTCTGTACTGCGTGTGCAACAGGTGCAAAAATATCTCCCTGCTGCACCTTGCAAGAGCTCTGCCACACTCAGATCCTGCACAAGCTGTGTCCACTTGCCAGGTCAGGTCCAGGAGATAAAATAATACCTGAAGTGCAATGCCGCACTTTGCAGACACCATGTGACATGGAAGAGTGGACAGCACAGTAGCTCAATACCCATAGTGCACACGGTCAGTAGTGAGGGGAAGACAACAGCTGTATGGCCACCAGCTCTACAGGTGCGCATGCTCTATGTGACCTACATGCCTAAGCATTGCCACAAAGGTAGCTGGGTAGTGTGATGACCATGGCCATTAGCGTGATGTAAATGGCAAGTAGCACAGCTGACTTACACAGCTACATATTTCTTAATAGATCACAGTGCATATGCATAAGACAGACTGGGCCTCATAGAGCACTATAGGGCTGATAATGTTCACAGAACATCATTATAAATCACCTCATTAGCATAATCACTGTACAACAACCCCTTTATAGTGTGATAAAAAGTGAGAATAATATACTGCAAGAGACCATGCTGCAGAGACTGAAAGACAATGGAGCACAGAAGATACTAGAGAAAAACAACATACAATGAAAGTGACAGCAGAGAACAGTGCTGGTATTGTACACCACATTGCAGAAACAGCTCCAAGGCATCACCTGTAATACAGAACAGCAAACACTATTACAGGAAGTCTGTTACTGATATTTATATGACCATGCCTTTATCGCTTATAGAGTTGGCAATACTTATTTATTTATTTAACATTTGGTTACCGCCAATCATCGAGTACAATGCCCCATTTGGCATGTACCTCACTAGACACCTGCAACAGCTGTAGAGGCCGCAAAGTACCTTACAAGGAGGATCCTAGGCCTTAAATACTTGTCACTTAGAGGCGATCTCTGCTTGACTTACAAAGCCATATCTGACCCAGCTCTGTTAGAAATGCTACATCTAAAGAAATCCAAATCCCTCCACACCACACCGTCCAGAGACCTCTACCTCATTACCATAATCAACAAAACATGCTGGCGGGACAGGTTCATAGCACAGAGACTGCCCATGCTACGGAATAGACTTCCCATACATGTCAAACAGAGCACCTCACTGGCCCTCTTCAAGAAAAATCTTGATGAGTGGATGGGAAATAGAAAATTCACCCCGGGGATCACTCCAGTGGCTCTGCTCGACAGAGGCACTGGGAAATAAGGTTGGGTGGCACAATGTCAGGGTAATCCTATAGGCTAGGCTTGTAAAGGCTCCAGGGCCATTAGTCTAGTACACACCTATGAACCTATGAATCTCTGAAAATCTGACTGAGACAGAGCCCATTTTCAGCAGAGCCCCAGGGAGAAATGCTCCGGATGCATGTCTTTGGAATGGGGGGGGGGTGGAGGAAACCCACAGGAATGCAGAGAGGACATGCAGACTCCACACAGAAGGTACCCCAGGCAAGAACTGAACTAGAGAACCTCTTGTTGTGAGGCGACAACATGAACCGCTGCACCACTGTGCCACCACAATATGTGCACCTACCAGCTTGATGACCCTGTGGAAAGTCCCCCTGTATGAAAAAATGGTATAGGTTATGGTTCTTTATTGAAATGCTGGCTTTCCTAACACCGAGTGCAGACACAACAAAAACTTCTTTTTTGTAGGGGGGCAAGACCTCTTGCACCCCCTTACTTTTATATACCTCACCATACCTGGGAGAAAAGGTAATATTCTGAGAAATGGCCATCTTGGACTTAGTATAGGTAAATCTGTTTTTCCAGCTGTTCAGTCTCAGCATTACTGGATTTGCTAAAGTAGGTATTGACATTTCAAATGATTATTATAGGTCACACTTGTGCCAGACATTAGACTCATGGGAGCTTCCTGGACGCACTCAGACACACTGTATATAACATCCAGTGCAATGCATACTACCTATCAGCTCATGGAATAGAAATACTCCTGCTTGATATACTGGACACCAAGTGAAACTGGTGGGGTCCTGATGGCAATGTGGATGCAGTCAATGGCTCCCAAGATCTCAGGGAAGGAAATGGACTATGACATACAATGTCTTCAGAGTGGTGTTTCTGTCCTCTGATGTCTGTGGAACTACATATGCTCCTCCACATCTATTAGCATTACAACTAGGAGCTTGTATAGGATTCATGAGGTTAAGGATGACAAAACTCCTGGAGTGGCCTGTGTTGGATACTGAAGGATCCCTTTAGCAAGAATGGTTCATACTACACAAACATTTGTATCCACTGGGACAAACAATACATATATCCCCCTTGATCTCCTATGAGGGTGGCATCAGTCTGTCAGCTGCCACTGATATCTCTGTCCACACAGTAGTGGTCAACTATTGCCTATGTTATTGAGGTGATGGTATATCAGCCACTGACAGATCCTTTTATACATAGCACAACTTTCAAAGCCACTACTAACACATGCAATCTGAACAGGAGTGATAAACATGTTCACTGATAAATGATAATATACAGAAAAGTCGATTACCTCTTCTTATTGCACAATTTGTATACATTTTTACTCATGTTGCCATGTTTCCTTTCATAATTTTTATATGTAACAGCTCTCATTAACACTGACATTTGCTTGTATGTCATTATGTCGTCATTTGCATGGAATGCATAATGCACTATTTTTCATGCTCGTAGAATCATACTATAAGTGTGTTTCTGAATCACCCCCCCCCCCCCTTCAAATCACTACACACCATGTTCTTTCATGTAATGCAGTAGGCTTTTTTGCTTCTGAGTATACACCATATTTTAACTGAGTAACCCTACTAAATAGAACCAATTTACGTTGGGTACGCAAGGAGAAAAGTTCTGAAAATGATGGCATAACATATTGCTATCAATATAATAAAGTAGTTAAACATAAAATTCATAATCACAGGCAGTGCATTGTTGTAAATTAGCATACGTTATAACTACTGAAAGTCAATATTAAAAAAAAAAACAGTAAACCAGATACAATAATTGTGCAAATTCATAAGATGTATTGTCAAGTTTATGAGTTACTGGCCTTCAAAAGGTTTGTGTGCTATAATCCTGTGTTATTTTCTGCTTCCTGTATACATATCAAACTTTTTTTTTTTTGAAAGAAGGTAATGACTGCCATCTGATAGCAAGAGGAAACTTATTATGTAATTATGGAAGACTCTAATCTGATGTAAGTTCCCACAGTGAAGTATGAAATGAAAATTACACAGTTTGTTTTCTGAGCATATAAAAAGAGTTGAAGTGCTTAGCAAGTCTGGGCCATCCTGGATAGGCCTCATTTATAGTGGGAACCCAGATAGAAAAATCTGAAAATCATTGCATCAGCATAACTGAAATGTACAATTAATAATGGCAAGATGTATAATACTGTCTTGGAAATTAGCAGGTATATTATACATTAACATCTAATTACAAAAAAGTATATAAGAAAAAGGAGAAAAACAAATAAATACATTAATTATGTAGCTTATATGCTGAATTGTCAAACATATGACTTTCTGGTCTTCAAGACACTTGAACACTGTAAACTTATCTTGATATTTTCTATTTCCCATAAACATATCAAAATTATTTTTGAAGGAAGACAATGATTGGGATCTACTTCACTTACCCGAATGTCCATATCACTGACTTTCACTTCGCCAAGATGAAAGGACCGACATCCAGAACACTGACATTCCACTCGAGGTAAGTAACTGCTTGGCCATCCCGGAAAAAAAAAACAAACAAAAGTAAACCCACCCATGTGGGGGGCTTCGGCCCCCACACCTCCTAACTAAATATACTAACTCCGATATCGCACTACTGTGGGGGTAAGGGGCAGAGTTCAACAGGATGGCTAAGAGGTTGCATGTCACCGGTAGGTGTTCATGAATGCAGAACATAAGTAAATCTTCAAGATCTAGCTATTAACTTAGCTTGACCTCAAAGGCTGAAAGCAATAATAAAGTATTCTTCAACTACATAAGAAGATTTAAAGAGGAAATTTGACATTGCTAAAGTATTCAACCATACTTCTCAACTGTCAAGATTTTTACAGCATGTACAGATTTTTTTCTTTGCATTTTTGGCCTGCTCCTCATAGAAATTTGTGGTTTTCTGGAATATCACTGAGGGTTGAAGTCACTAAATAATGATATACATTTGAGTTTTCATATTCTCCATTAACAGCATGCTAACACAATTCCTGTTACTCTAGCAACTTTCTAAGTTTATAAGAGTAATATTTAAAATTTGTTCCTATTTTTGGGCCTTTGTCCACCCATTACCTTAACCATTGTCCAGATTTCTTCAGCTAAGAGGTTGAGAGATATGTATTCAACACTAATCCATATGTCTTTCAGAAGTGGGAAGAAACTTCATCTGCCAGCCAAAACCAAAGTTAACAGACAGAGGACATGCAGTCTCCAAACAGAAGGTGCCCCAACCAGAATTCAAGCCAAGGAAGCAAATGGTGTGAGACAGCATATTAAATCCAGTACAATTATGTTTTCACACACTGGACAAATGTTCCAGATTACGGGTGGTCATCTACCTACGCTACATCTGTTTTCCAACATGACTTTGCACTTACCCTGCAGCTCACAACAGTGCCCTCTGCTCACAAAAGTGCACATTTTTATTACTAAAATCACTTTAACTCAGTATGACTGAAAACCTAACCTCCTGATACTCAGGTCGCCCTAATTTACCACCTCTGAGTGGTCATCTGCCCACGCATTATTCAGCCTTTTCTTTTGTTCCAGTTCATCCCTAGTATATTCCTATGGCTGCACAGAGACATCTCTCTCGTTAATCATAAAGTATACTCACTGCTATTCTGCACTGCTGTAAATAATGAAGCTATCAATATAGCACTTAGATCCAAACATCTGGATTAACATACAGTTTGCGTACTAAACTTACACTGTTACAACATACCCAGCTGAAGAACAGCCTGTTGAAATACATTTTATTTGAATCCAAGTTATCAAATAATATATCAAATGAGATTACTCTAGCAGAATGATACCAACAGAGAGTTCGGACAATACTGAGCTTAAGGCATTTACAGGTGACAATATGTAAGTCAGCAGAAGCAGGAATGGGATTGCCATAGCAGAGTACTAACAGCAGGGAAATTAGACAATACTGAAGTAAGATGTTTCCATTTTCCCGTGTATTGTGGGTGGGGCATGGGGGGGCTTGGGCCCCTCCAAAAATAGTTAAAATAGTTAAAGTTAGATTTTGTACAGTTTTTGGTGACTCCATCTTTCGATACTTAGTCCTAGGAGCTCAGATTTGAAGTTACATGTAGTTTGATGAACTCTCATCGGCCTCTTGCACATATATGCATGTTGTTGCTGTCCTTGCTCTAGAATGCAGGATATGTGTGGGCTGCTAGAAGTGTGATATTCCACACCACTTAGGTGCTAATGAGTTATATATGACCTTAACACCTATGTGTGGTACACGATATTTTCACACATTGCTGTGTATAAATATATTTCTTACATATGACCATAACAGCTATGTGTAGCATGTATGTTCACACATTGCTGGATATATATATATATATATATATATATATATATATATATATATATATATATATATATATATATATATTCCTTACATATGATACCTCTCAACCTCTTAGCTCAAGAAATCTGGACAATAGCTAAAATAATGGGGGGGGGGCCAAAAATAGGAACAAATTTTAAATATTACTCTTATAAACTTAGAACATTGCTAGAATAACAGGAATTATGTTAGCATGCATTTAAGTGAGGATATGAAGCCTGAAACTTAAATGCATATCATTATTTAGTGACTTCAACTCTCAGTGATATTCCAGAAACCCACAAATTTCTATAAGGAGCAGTCCAAAAATATGAAGCAAAAATCTGTACATTCTGCAAAACTCTGGACAGTTGAGAGGTATGCATATGACCATAACATCTGTCTGTAGTATCAATGTTCACACATTGCTGGATATAGATACATTCTTTACATATGACCTTAACATCTATGTATGACATGTATGTTCACACATTGCTAGATATAAATATATTCCTTATATATGACCCTAACACCTATGTCTGGTATGTATGCACAGACATTGCTGCATATACATACATTGCTGCATATACATACATTGCTTATCTCATTCAAGCCTATAGCACCTCTTTTGTATACGTTCAGTTCACACTCATAGCTCCATATGGCATCCAGAACTTTTTTGGATCTGGCTCCTTTAACTAAGTGACTTACCAGCTAATAACAAGTATTATTAGAAAATGTAAGGCATTATTAATAAAATGACACCAAGAGAATTTAATCACTGTTTGTCATGTATTATTCATATTTTTATATTTATGTTCATATTTTCATACCTGAGACCCATACATGATATTGTGGGGTATGGTGTGATATGCCATTGAGGGAGATAGGAAAATTCATTGTCTGTGGCCTTTAATATCACATTGTACCTGAGATATTGCTAGCTGTTTGTTAGTAATTATGGAAAAAATAATATTTCCATATGTATTTAATATTTAAAAAACAAGTGATTTAACAAACTGTCACAAGATATTAGTTGAAACCTCATGTGTTGTTGAAAAAACTCCTGTTGAAATTTACATTGTAAGTTGCACACCTTGAGCAATATCAGGTGTTATTTATATTGATGATTATAGCAATAACCCATGTCTAGGTGTGGGTAATGCTGGATTTTCCCACGGTTGATGTGGTTTGGTCACAAGGGCAAAGCCCGAGTAACGAAACAAAAACAACCATGGGTAAATCTAGCATTGCCCACACCCAGACATGGGCTATTGCTATTATACAATGACATTATTTAAGAAAAAAAACTTACTTTTCTTAAATAATGGGCCGGATTCACGATGGCTTGCATGGAGTCTAAGAGTAGAGTAAGACTCCATGCAGCCATCATGTCCAACGAGCGATCCAGGAACAGCCTGTAGGGGCGTGTAAGAGAGCTCCTAAAACAGCTATTACACGGACAGGGCTGGGATATGCAAATCACCTCAATTGCAAACAAAAGGCATGCAAATGAGGTAGATTTGCGATTCAGGAAACCCGAATCTGTCAGAGTAAGAGCAGTGTTATTTGTAGAAATGTACTCAGTTGACAACTGAGTACCATTCTGCAAATAGCAAAACGGAGCCGTGACAGCTCCAAATAAAGGTTGCATCCAGTGCAGAAAGCATGCCAATGGCCAAATATATGGCCATTGGAAATGTTCCCTGATGCAAAATTAAAATAATTTTTTTACGCCGATTTCCGATGTTTAAGCATAGCGCAGGGCCGCGCAAACGGGCTGCACTCTAAAAACCAGAATACTAAAAATTATAACCCACAAATGTGGATTTTATAGAAATTGTTAATGTACAATGCAAGGGAATGGCAGGCTGAAGACAACATGGCCACCGAGTAGAGGTTGCTAAGGGGGGAAGCTCAGTCTAAGACATGTAACCAAGCATTAGTAGGCAATCCTATGTTAATGAGTGTTAGGATAGTGAATCGCTAGTTTACATAGCAAATGAGCACAGTCAGTGGATTGTAGGAGTAGGATATGGGGAGTAACAGAGTAGAAGATAGGTGGCATCGTGAGGGGGGTATGTTCGAAAGAAGTGAAGCTCATTGGAGCAGAGTGGCATGTGTCCACTGTCAGTCAGACATCATGGAAAGAGATGTGTCAACAGGTAGGCTAGGGAAAGCCAAGAAATTGAAGGTGTGCGCGCATGTAAACGCGAGTAAGACAGAGTGCGCGTGTGTAAGCGTGAGTGTGCACGTTTAAGCCGGAGTAAGCATGTATAAGGCTGTTTAAAGAGTTGAAAGTGCGTTTGCGCTGGTGTGCGTGCGTGTTAACCCAAATAAGCAAAGTTTAGTCCGTGTAAGCATGTGTGCATGCGTGTTAGCTGCTGTGCACGTTTGCGCTTGTGTGCGTGGTGCTCCCCCCCTGAGGAAACAGAAATGAAAAAGGAAGCACAACAAATAGTAGGAAGCTACCAGGGAGTACTAGCAGAGCTAGCAGGTGAAAACAATCAGAATCAGGCAATTACACAGGCAGTACACTAACCCAGCCCAGCCTAGCACTTAAAACTCTGCCAACAACAGTCCATTATGTTTCTCACAACAGACACTGCAGTAAGCTAATAGAAGTGAAAACTGAAAAAGCTTTACTGAGATAAAGAAATGTTAGGGGCTGCCATTGCTGTTATAAGGTGACATATGCAACATGCTGAGGGTGGTGACAATGGAAATGCTGCTGGACAACCCACAGTGAGAAGACGGAGAAGAATGTACAGGCCCAGGGTAACCTACCAGGGGCTACATGAGCTGGAGATAGTGGAGCGCTATAGAGTGGACAGAGACCTCCTGCAGCAAATTGTTGAGCTGTGCAGGCCACGCCTCACACACAGAACCAACAGAGGGGAACCCATCCCAGTGGAAACCAAGGTATGTGTTGGCCTAAGAATATTAGCAACAGGTACCTTCCAGAGACCAACTGGTGATATGATGGGGATATCACAGGCATCAGCATCCAGGGTACTACACCAGTTCCTGGATGCCATGTCAGCACATGTCGGTGATCATGTATATTTCCCCAATTCCCGTGAGGTATTGGCCAGTGATATGCATCTCTTCCAGCAAATAGCGGAATACCCTGAGGTAGTGGGTGCAATAGACTGCACGCACATATGCATCAAAGCACCATCCGGTGAGCGGGGTAGGGTGTACTTCAACCGCAAGGGCTTCCCCTCCATCAACTGCCAGGTCATGTGTGATGCCCAGGGCATAATACTGAATGTGTGTGCAGGCTGCCCTGGAAGCTACCATGATTCCCATATCTGGCATCTGACACAGCTGTACCAGACATTTGCCAGTGGGGACATCCCACATGGTCACCTAGTGGGGGATGCTGGCTATGCACTGGAGCTGTGGCTGATGACACCCATCAGAAACGCACACACACCTGAACAGGAACGCCATAATGAGGCACATGCACAAACACGTAATGTAATAGAGCATGTGTTTGGGCTGCTCAAGTCATGGTTCCGGTGCCTGGACACATCTGGTGGAGCCTTGCAGTACTCATCAACTACATGTATCCAAATTGTCATGGTATATGCTATGCTACATAATATGATCCTGTGAAAACAGCTGCAGCAGGACCAGCATAGGCCTGGGCCAAACAGCCCCCCACCATTTCCAAGGCCATCACAGGCAGAGCATGACTCGGAGGAGGAAAAACCTGAGCCTGCCCCAGTAGGCAGAAGGAGGCATGCCCAGTATGCTTTGGCCTTGGCAAAGAGGCAACGCATAGCACATACACTGGCTCAGTAGAAACTCTGGAAATGATACCCCTCTCTGACTCGCACATAAAGTAAAAGGGATGCCTAAGTTGACACTACCTGCTTCCAAACATGTGCAGGGAGTGTAGTATGTGCATCCGACATAGGCAGCCCTGCAGCACCACCTAAGGCATGAATGCCATGTGTTAAGCAATATAAAGCAGTGCTAAACAGCAATTACCACCATGTAGTATATGCAAACAAAATCGCACACACCAACTAGTACAACTGTGGTCAATGTTCAGTAATATTGGGCAATGTCCAGCAATGTTGGTGAATATTGAGCAATGTCAGACAAACCTGGTCTAAGTAGGGCATAGCTGAACAAAAGCCAACATGCTCATATTTGCTTAACAGGCCTTTAAGCATTCTGGTCTGCTCAGTATGAAAATATAAAGCAGTGATGGGCCTCGATCCCAGAATACTGTGCACTATAGCCAAAGCACTGAACCACTAAACCATGACAGTATTGCAGTGGCCCACCTGTATGACAGAATGTTGATAAGTCTATGCAAAGTATTCCACAGAAACACTGCAGGCACAGCATAATCCTTGTTGAGTTATGACACAAAGGTGAGTCCTGCAGTGAGAGCAGAACCTGATTTCCAATACACACAGTATAAATGTTAATATTGTTCATGTTCGCACACATCAGCAAATGTAGTGGACCTCAGATAGCAACATACTGAAGGTTCACACTGGGCATGCTCACACACTTGAATAAATGAGACAAATGTCAGGAAACAAAACATGTAATGTCAGAACTGGGCATGCTCACACACTTAGGCTATGTCTGAGTACAGCAGTGGCCACGCATATGTATTAACCCAGGAACCTGTTACTATACAGCAATCCGCCCTGTGCACACAGTTATATGACAACAGACACATCTATAATATAGTGGAACCCTGACATAATCAAATATGTTCTGCCGATACTGAAGTTCTTCATGGAAACTGGTAAAGCAAAGATGATAAAGACCTGCAAACAGTATCAGCAATAAACATTGTGCATCATGAACATAAGCATAGGTTCAGAGGTCGATACTAGGCTATCTGCCCTAGTGCATGTACAAACCTAGCCAGAGTGTGTTTGGCATTCGCAACCCTGTCACATTACTACACTGTGTGTGTGAATAGTAGGTCACACATGATAGCCCATGTACGTTTATGCTAGTGTGCCTCTGTCTGGCAGGGACACAGAGGATATCTCAGGGGTAAATATACAATCACCCATACAGTCATCAAGATGTCTCCAGTAGGTGGTCAGTGGGTGGCTCTGCCTGTGTGAAACTGGGATTACATTCTGTAGTGAGTGGATCCTCTGGGATAAGAATCTGTCCCTCCACAATGTCCTATTAACATCTGTGCTGAGGTATACGTCCCTGCAGTGTGTAGCTCCAAGGGAGTTGGATATCCTGAGGTGGAGCATGTCCAGTAATACTGGTTTGGGTATAGCTGTAAACAACAGGCACACATCACATCTGACTAGGTGGTAAGCAACTGAGTAGAGCTGGAGTTACTGCATCTGAACTATACAGGGCATCTGTGTGAGTCCCTAGATCTGCTTGGTGAGGACCGTCCATGGCCAGTACAGTTGCTGCAGGTGTCAGGTAAGGTACACCCCAAATGTGGCATTGTAACCAAGCATGGATGTGATGAGTATAGGGGCACAATGACCTCAGTCGATCTAGATGTGAAACCATATGGGATAAGGTGGCACACATAGCAGGTGTGTCCAACCACTTTGGCAATGTGAATGTTAAAGGCAACAGTACAAACAAGTGATGTCCCCAAACCCCTAACAACCCCTACCGTATGTAATGGAGTACTACCTATGTGGTAATGCGTGGGCATGTTGTTACTCCCAAAGGGGATGACTATGCAACTAATGGCATTAAGCTGTAGGCCATGGCTCAGGCACCACTCATCCATCTATGTGAGACCCTGATTGAGTATGCATGTGGCAGCTGGAGAGTTGATAATGGCACCCAGTTTGCAGTCAAGTGCAAACATGATCAGCCATATTCCCCCCGTGATAGCCTGTACGTAAGACAAATATATACTTAACAAGAGAGATTCCAGAACCAAGCTGTGTGTGATGCCATGTGTAACTGGTGTATAGTCAGACATGGCACCTGCAATCCTCACCATGTGGGTGCTATCCCTGATCTAGGTATCAATCCATTGTGTGAGATATGTGTCCAAATTGACGCTGGTGAGACTATGCATAATTGCCCAGTGGGTTATTGTGTTGAATGGTTTTGCAAGGTTCAGGTAGGCTGTGTGGATAGCCGTCCCTACGTCGATGGATCTGTTAGCCATTTAAAGAATACCTACAGGTTCAAGAGGCAAGATCTGGCCACAACAATGCTGAAATGAGTAGGACACAGTGTCTGTAGGTTCCCGATGTCTCTGTGTAGGAGTCCTATGACAATATGCTCCATAGCTTTGCAGAACAGGCCACATAGGCTTATAGGGCAATATTGTTTATGGTCCATTGTGGCACCAACTCTGTGGAGCAGGACCACTGTTGCAGTACACCATTCCTTGGGTACATATCCTGTGGTAACTCTGATATTGAACAGTGATGTAATGTGAGGGTTGCGTTTGTCATGATGCTCGTGTATGATGCAGGCTGGGACACCATCTGGTCACATTGATACTGTGATGTACACTGTGAGGAGGGCAGCACTCACCTGTTACTGTGTGATGTCAGGGAGGTTATACTCTGTTGGGATGGATAGTTGCTCCTTAGGGGGGCTGGGCGGGTGACATCTGCACTGAACCTGTTTGCCAGGATGTAGGCAATGCCAGTGGGTTCAGGGTAGGTTTAGTCAGTATGCAGTAACTCACAGCATATCAGTGAGTGTCCATCCAGGTTCCTGACATAACTGAAGAAGGCCGTGTGATGGTCCTACGTGTCAGGTGCAATTGTCTGGTAGAAGTGGCCCTTAGAAAAGTCCATGAGTGATTGTAGCTGTCTGCTGGTACAGATCACAGATGCCTTCCCTGTCTGGGATTGTGCTCTATCATGTAGTAGGGTCCTCTTGACATTGTACAGCTTATTGGGATGTACCTTACCCGACACCTGCAGCAACTAGAAAGACCCCAAAAGTATCTCACCAAGAGGATCAAGGGTCTCAAACAGATGCCATATACTGCTCGGTTAAAAAAACTCCAGCTCTACTCAGTTGCATACCACCTACTTTGAGGCGATCTATGCCTGACATACAAAGCTATGTCAAATCCAGAATTAATGGACATGCTCCACCTCAGTAAATCTAAATCCCTTAGAGCCACATGCTCGAGGGACTTGAACCTCAGCACAGAAATAAATAGAACTTGCTGGAGGAACAGGTTCATAACCCAGAGGCTCCCTTCGCTCTGGAATAGAATTCCAGTTCATGTGAGGCAGAGCCCTCACTGAATCTCTTCAAGAAGAATCTCGATAAGTGGATGGGGGATCATAGTTTTGTCCCAGGGATTACTCCCGTGTCACTATTAGACAGAGGCACAGTAAACTAAACCTTAAAAAAGGGCACAGTATACTCAAATCAAGGGGTGGTGTAAGCCATACAGAATCGGGCTAGGCTTATAATTGCCCCAGGGCAGATAGCCTAGTATGAACCTATGAACCTATGAACCTATTAATGGCTGGGGTCTACCAGACAGGTCCCCTGCCATTGTATTAGTGGGTCTTGTTGTTATTTGGGAGAGCACAATCCATGCGGTCCACTAGGTGTCCATAGAATGTGTATGTAAAGGATGCAGTAGTGTGAGCCATATATGCCACTGTCTCAGGATCTCTGAAGGATACCACCTTGCTTCAGTGAAGTGAGATGCTGGCTCATGAGAAGTTCACCAAGATTACCCAGGATGGGTGTGTGGAGGGTATATGTATGTCCTGTGAGATACATGTATGGTCTGACTTTACCAATGAGGGGTATATCGCTGGTGTGGAACATAGAGTCTCCATGTTGGTGATGAGCAGGTTCAATATGTATTCCCCCTTGTGGCTGTGCTGACTGGTTGTGCCAAAGCATATGAGTCCACAAATTGTAGTGACTGTTGGGTGAGGTTGTCAGGGCTTGACTAGTATCCCCAGTCAATATGGGTGTATATGAAGTGTATATGAAGTCACACAATATAATGGTGTCTGTGGAGACTTGCATATTCTCCATAGTTCCCACAAAAGCCGAGTGTGGTTCCTGAGTTTGGGAGTGTGTTCTGTAGCAGGCAACAAACTGAAAGGCAGTATTGCACAATGGTAGTTGTCTATGTATGGTCTGTGATGCTTTGTGCAGTGCTACTAACCTGGAGGTGTGTGTATCTGTGATGTATATGGATACTCCCCCTAGTTTTGTTGTCTGTTCCAAGTCTTGTTGTCAGACAGCATGGTATGGAACATAACCTGGTAGTGCTGGTGTGCATAAGCGAGCCTGAACCAGGTGTCTGTCAGTGCACAGATATTGCTCTCCTCCATACTGAGGAGAGTCCTGAGTGGCCACTATATGAGGTTAACACAACTGTTGTTGAGCAGCATTACCCTTAGTTTCATTTAACCTGTAATGTCTATGGAGGTGGGTTTGTCTTCTAAGCCCTGTGTAAAAAAGGCACTCTGGTGGTAGCAAGAGCCTTAGCCAGCATACCAAAGTCCAAGGGTGGCAGGTGCAAGCTGTCCATAGTGAAGCTACGTGGCATGCTGAGCATGTCACCATACGCTGACAGACACTGTATCCCCTATAAATGAAACAAATGTGTTAGCCAACTGTTAAATGTGATATGTGTGTCCGTATACTGTGACATCATAATTGGTGGGTGTAAGATGCTAGACAAGGTCAGGGTCATACTGGCCTGGGCTACATGATCAGAGTGTACCTCCATGTACCATGTCATGTGGTCCAGGGAGTAACGTCTGAGGTGACACACACCAGCATGGACAATGATGGTGCCAGTCTTGTACTTGCTTTGGAGTGACCTGACTGCCTGTGTTATGTGGCAGATCCTGGCACCCAACAGACAGCCCAAAGTGACTATTCCCTTGTCAGGGCTGGTGAGTGGTACGTCAGTGTGTCTGAACATAAGTGTCGCCTATTACAAGTGTATTAGGTGTGTTGTTTAGCCCGAAGGGCAGTGACTGTGTGGCACACTGACATTGTGAACTTAGTGATATGTGGGTATTGTAGTGCGGTAGCAGGTGTGTGTGTGTCTGCTTTGGAGGCCTCTGCTGCTTAGGTAGAGTACATTTACAGCATCCGAGTATGTCAATGTGTGCTAATGTGGTTTGAGTGCTGTTGCTAGAGGATATGTGAGACTGATATGTGGTGTGTGTGGTTACCTTCACCACCTGATACACTGTGCCAGTCATGGGTCGAGACTTCAGCTCCTGTATGTCTATATAGGTGCATCTCACACATATATCTGAGTTTGTCGGGAGGAGGAGAGGGTTGTCTGTGTACATGAGGCAGATGTGACATTGTGTCAATATCACAATATCCACCAGCTGGACTGAAGAGTACACACAAAACCGACCCTTGGACATGCCAGGATATTATCATGACATGCTCTGTAGCCTGATCACAAAGGACCAGTAGGGTGTTAAGCGTGTAAAAGAGTGTAACAGGGATTAGTGCTCATGTTCGTTAGTGTGTTGTAAAGAGGAGCTGAGAAGGAGTCCAGACTGAATCATGGCACCTCCTTCCGCTATGTCATAAATATCAATGTACACACATATATGTCCTGAGTTAGGGCCAACTGTACCTGAGTGTCAATGCCGACATCATGACAGACAGGCCCATATGTACATACCCATACCCCACTGACAATAGTCCACATCATCATACCAGGAGATATCACATGTAGAATGGATGAGCAGCTACCCCCACTGCCAAAAGCATGGCAGCAGGTGGAATATATTGATTCACAATATGTGTCATGCACAAACTACAGAACAAACAGATCATGCACCTGAACAGTTAGCTGAGTCGCACCCCCTACACAGGATGTGGAACCATTAAATGTGTCATAGCTACATATGGCACTCCCCACAAGTGTTGGTGCACAATACACCATGGGAAGTCAAGTCCAGTACGCCTATGAGGTCTGATCTGCAAGGTCATGGAGTCCATCATGGTTGCAGTCATAAACGGAGCTATTGAAAGCTGACACACACACAACCCTACCAACTGTAGTATGTTCATGTGCGGATCGTGATTACCCAGACATGCTAGACTGTTTGCAAGGCAGCCACCCAGGACATACATCAATGAACACATCTACACATGTGTCACATAGACTTTGAACAGCCCTTTATCAACATCCCAGACACATGTAGTATCCACAAAACCAAGAAGCTGTGCATAAATATGTGTTGACATATGACGGAATGTCAATGTGTCCACAGATAGATCACACAAGGTAAGGATACTGAGGTCATGTTCAAGCTGTTGACACCTGCTGACCCACATGGACCATTCCTGAAATGGCATAAAACAAAGTGCACACACATCACCATGTCCAGTGTGATTATGTCACCATCCTATAAATACAGCAGGAGAAGGGAAGCTAGCTAGTAAAGCAAATAGCACGCTGTGTTAGTGCATCTTTTTCTAGTATAACATAGTTATGTAGGGCTTTGAATCCTGCAAACAGTGAGTGTGTGTGCATGTGTGTGTGGGGGGGGGGGGGGTTGTGTGTATGTGTGCAATTGTCTTTGAAAGGAGGGCCCCTTTTTTGAGACTGGGAAAACACACTAGAAGATGTACATTCCTCTTTGGAAAGACTGATGATGTCACCATCCTAGAAATACAGCAAGAGAAGAGAAACCAGCCAGTATAACAAATAGCGCGCCGGGCTAATGCATCACTCTCTAGTATCATAACATAGGTAGGTAGAGGTTTGAATCCTACAAATGCTGACTGTGTATGTGGGGGGTGTGAGTATGTGTGCAATTGTCTTTGAAAGGAGGGCCCTTTTTTTGAGACTGGGAAAACACACTAGAAGATGTACATTCCTCTTTGGAAAGACTGATGGTGTCACCATCCTAGAAATACAGCAAGAGAAGAGAAACCAGCTAGTATAACAAATAGCGCGCCGGGCTAATGCATCACTCTCTAATATCATAACATAGGTAGGTAGAGGTTTGAATCCTACAAATGCTGACTGTGTATGTGGGGGGTGTGAGTATGTGTGCAATTGTCTTTGAAAGGAGGGCCCTTTTTTTGAGACTGGGAAAACACACTAGAAGATGTACATTCCTCTTTGGAAAGACTGATGATGTCACCATCCTAGAAATACAGCAAGAGAAGAAAAACCAGCCAGTATAACAAATAGCGCGCCGGGCTAATGCATCACTCTTTAGTATCATAACATAGGTAGATAGAGGTTTGAATCCTACAAATGCTGACTGTGTATGTGGGGGGTGTGAGTATGTGTGCAGTTGTCTTTGAAAGGAGTGCTGTTTTTGGAGACTGTGAAAACACACTAGATGTACATTCCTCTTTGGAAAGACTGATGATGTCACCATCCTAGAAATACAGCAGGAGAAGGGAAACCAGCCAGTTTAACAAATACCACGCCCTGCTAATGCGTCTCTTTCTCTCTCTCTCTAGTATCATAACATAGGTAAGTAGGGGTTTAAATCCTGCGAACACTGACTGTGTATGTATGCAATTGTCTTTGGAAGGAGTGCACTTTTTGGAGACTGGGAAAACACACTAGAAGATGTACATTCCTCTTTGGAAAGACTGATAATGTCACCATCCTAGAAATACAGCAAGAGAAGAAAAACCAGCCAGTATAACAAATAGCGCGCCGGGCTAATGCATCACTCTCTAGTATCATAACATAGGTAGGTAGAGGTTTGAATACTACAAATGCTGACTGTGTATGTGGGGGGTGTGAGTATGTCTGCAATTGTCTTTGAAAGGAGGGCCCTATTTTTGAGACTGGGAAAACACACTAGAAGATGTACATTCCTCTTTGGAAAGACTGATGATGTCACCATCCTAGAAATACAGCAGGAGAAGAGAAACCAGCCAGTTTAACAAATACCGTGCCCTGCTAATGCGTCTCTTTCTCTCTCTCTCTAGTATCATATCATAGGTAGGTAGGGGTTTGAATCCTGCAAACGCTGACTGTGTATGTATGCAATTGTCTTTGGAAGGAGTGCACTTTTTGGAGACTGGGAAAATACACTAGAAGATGTATATTCCTCTTTGGAAAGACTGATGATGTCACCATCCTAGAAATACAGCAGGAGAAAGGAAACCAGCCAGTATAACAAATAGCGTGCCGGGCTAATGCATCACTTTCTAGTATCATAACATAAGTAGATAGAGATTTGAATCCTACAAATGCTGACTGTGTATGTGAGGGGTGTGTTTATGTGTGCAATTGTCTTTGAAAGGAGTGCCGTTTTTGGAGACTGTGAAAACACACTAGAAGATGTACATTCCTCTTTGGAAAGACTGATGATGTCACCATCCTAGAAATACAGCAGGAGAAGGGAAACCAGCCAGTATAACGAATAACGCGCCCTGTTAATGCGTCTCTCTCTCTCTCTAGTATCATAACATAGGTAGGTAGGGGTTTGAATCCTGCAAATGCTGACTGTGTGTGTGTGGGGTGTGTGTATGTGTGCAATTGTCTTTGAAAGGAGTGCTCTTTTTGTAGACTGTGAAAACACACTAGAAGATGTACATTCCTCTTTGGAAAGACTGATGATGTCACAATCCTAGAAATACAGCAGGAGAAGGGAAACCAGCCAGTATAACAAATAGCGCACCGTGCTAATGCATCTCTCTCTTTCTAGTATCATAACATTGGTAGGTAGGGGTTTGAATCCTACAAACGCTGACTGTGTATGTGTGCAATTGTCTTTGGAAGAAGTGCACTTTTTGGAGACTGGGAAAACACACTAGAAGATGTACATTCCTCTTTGGAAAGACTGATGATGTCACCATCCTAGAAATACAGCAGGAGAAGGAAAACAAGCCAGTAAAACAAATAGCGCGCCATGTTAATGTGTCTCTTTCCAGTATCATAACATAGTTAGGTAGGGGTTTGAATCTTGCAAAGTGTGTGGGGTATGTGTGCAGTTTCCTTTGAGAGGTGTTCTATTTTGGAGACTGGGAAAACCCAGTAAAGGAGGTACATTCCTCTTCGGAAAGTCTGATGATGTCACCATCCTACAAATACAGCAGGAGAAGGTAAACCAGCCAATAAAGCAAATAGCGTGCAGTGTTAATGTGTTACTCTCTAGTATCATAACATTGTTAGGTAGGAGTTTGAATCCTGCAAATGTTGACTGTGTGTGTGTCACTGTTGGTCAACACAGTGTGGGTTTTGCTTTTACTATGATATGACATAGTATGATGACAACAGTAAGTGCATTGCAGACATCAGGTATCTGCATGGCAAATATATATGTGTACATGTCCCCTCAATCAGTACATAGGTGTGAAGCCTGCATACTACATGAATACATTTGTTTCCATTGGCAGGTTGTGCCGCTGCTACTCAGATCGTAGGTCACATATGTATGTATGTGACATGGCCATCCACTGTCGTGTTCTGTGACCAAGGTCATCTGTGGCACACACACCCATGACAGTTACTGAAGAGTAGTGTGAGTGAGGGTATATGGCTGGGGTATATGTCAGACATAGTCATACACAACAAAGTCTGCCAAGAATGGACAGTCTTTATAGGTGTATGACTGCCTTGTGGATATGCATTCAGGCCTCTAATGTCTGTGATAAACCTTGGGACTCCACAATACCTATTGATATGTGGATACGAAGGGACACATGACATAACATGGGTCTGTATGTACACAATGGTACCCGACATACATGTTGAGGGCTACCACCGGTGTGGTATGGACGGGATACTATGTATAGTACATGAGGATAACTATGCCATAGTCGGCTTACTGCTATACAGCATGTATCACACAACAGGTATCTGTCTGTATGATACCCTTGTGTAGGATATGCGTCCCATCCTGGGAATGCATTGTATGCCATTCCATGCATTCCCAGATTTGGATGGACACATCCCTAGTGTGTCTGCATGTACCTAAGGGGGCTATATGACACACAGGTGTGGCCACAGTAATGGGTGGCCGTCATCACCACTGGTTAGAGTTATAGTGCAGCACCGGAAGGATCCAATTGATATTGGGTTCCCCACTACTGTGTGTCAATTGTCAGGACATCATCCAATAATTGCTTATAGTCATACTGTTGAGGTTGTGTATACTACCAGACTGCAAATCACTGACTGATATTAACGGTATCACCCGCAGCATAGTGTCAACCCATGTCATACACATGTCTACCATGTTAGTACATAACAGTAGTAGAATGCATATTGGCCACTGAAAGATGCAATGGGATGTTAATAATGTGTACGACAGGGTATGCCACAAGTCCCATGTGTCCACTATGCACGTACATCCAGACAGTGCGCACCCACCATGTTCACAGATGTACACTTGCTAATCTGTACTGCACACATCACACACGTACTGTCCACTCGCTAACACATGCTGGCAACACATCACATATCAGCCAAGTGGCACATGGGTGGATAATACATACTCAGACCTAACAGTGGTGTAAACAATGCTACAATGACAAACAGAGCTTTGATGCATAATGTCTGCTCAGATATACCTACAAGGATGTAGTTAGACTTCCATGTTGACAACTCGCTATTATTGCTACACTGCTATAGTATCATCCTGTGCATCAGCACCATGTTAGCCTGTCTCTCCGTCGATAATGCAGATGACAGGAGGTGACACAGGTATCATCATATGCACAGGGCATTTTGTTGTTTGCCATTGCCTGCCATTGACCCATCCAATCGACATGTGTGTGTGTGTGTGTGTGTGTGTGTGTGTGTGTGTGTGTGTGTGTGTGTGTGTGTGTGTGTGTGGGACAACGGTACAGCATGGGCCAATGTTGATGTAATGTGTGTGTGTATGTGTGAGCCCTAGTTGTTTGCTTAATGTGTGTGTGTCTGCATGCACACAGCTCCACCATGTGGCTGCCATATACGGTGGTTTGTGGGACAGCCACAGACTGTACCTGCTTGGCTGTACAGATCACTGTCTCTGGCCACGGATACAGTACCTGTGCCTGGCAGGGGTGCTACAGATGCTATCAGGTACCAACCCTGACTGGGTAGTGTCATCAGAGGCAGAGGTATGATGACTGGACCCATGTCCCTGCTGGGACTGGCCAGAGCCACGTGCATGTGGTCTACTGGGATGGACAATGGACAGGCCAGCCCCAGCATTGCTGGGGCTTGTACTGCCACTACGGAAGCGGCTGTGAGCTGTGGGCCATCCGCAACCATTGCCAGCTGTTGCTGTTGCTGGCATGCGTCTGCGTCGACGTCGCAACCATCCCGCATGGTCCTGGCTTGAGGAAGACATGTTGTGGAGGGCATATATTGTCTCCCCCAACATCTATCAATGACCTCGGTGTATGTCCGGATGGCACTGGCAAGGTCAAGGATGCTGTCATTGATAGAAGTGTTATGTGCTCTCTGCGCCCTAAGTCCCTGCCTGGTGTACCGTTCCATACGTGCCTGAGCCTGCATTACAGCCCGGAACATAGTGGTCATCATAAGACCTGTGAGGGCATGCCTGCCAGGGGCAATACGTCCAGTGATGCTCTCCCGAGAACCCCTGGACCTCTGCCTATTTGGTACCATTGCGGGTCTATGGCTATGGCTGCTGTGAGGGGATGCACGTGCCATGGGTACCACACTCTCCTGGTCAATGCCAACTATATGCTGTCCCTCCCCTATGGCCATTGGTGGTGAGGGATGTAATGGCAGTATGAGTGTGCGCATAGATGGGGTTGAACGCTGTGTACTGTCGATTGGTGGACCAACGACAGACCCTGTCAAATCTCCCTGTGCCAAAATACATGTTTCATCATCACCACTATCTGTGGCCGTGGCTTAACGTCGCCTGCTGCTTTTGCCAAGCCCTACCTCAGCACCTGTGAGAGGAAGACAGGAAACACACGTTATGGTCTGCACATGCACATATGCACACATGCACACATGCACACATGCACACATGCATACATGCACACAGGAACACATGCACACAGGAACACATGCACACTCCTCACTACAGCAGATAAACACACACAACAGAAATCCAAATCATACTCAATACTGGTTGAAGGTGGGTGACAATATCACAAGGCAAACAGTCACACACACGTGTCAGCATGCAGAATAAGTGTTGCTCAAGTCCATGCAGTGTGAGTGTAGACAGCCATAGTTGATGACAGTGTACATGGCTGTGGTGCATGTGTGTACATGTTCAGTGATTGCCCACACCCTGGAACACAATGTGTACAAGGACACGACATTTCTGTGCAAGTATTATAACCTCTGCAATGTCCTGTGCACCATCACACACAGGTATACATACCATGGCTGCATGTGTTATCTGTGTGTCTCATGGATTTCCATGTCTGATTGCAGTGTCTGTGTCTGTAGCAGATAATTGTGGACACAGGTATAGCACATGCATGCTATGTACACACACGGGATGGGTGGTGCATGTATACGTGATGGGATACCAATCCTGGACATGGCCATTGTAACAGTATGGGGTGTAGTACCATTAGCCATCATCATCATGCATCATGTGGTCACTCAAGGCCACTAACGTGTGCTAGACCACCGCCTAGCAATCTGTACCTGAACCGCAGTGCTGTGGCTAAGTTCACAATTACACAGCCACGTTGCACAAGGGTGTGTGAGGTGTCCAATAGGGAGCATTGCCTAACATGACTGTGTTATGTGTTGAGGAGTGCTGCACAGCCCCATGCTAGGCCCCTACCCCTCAGGTATGGTATGTGTGGTGTGTGGATGACATGTGGGATACTGAAGTGTGACCTGCCAGCGTGTGTCCGGTTACACTATATGTAGCATGTTGAGGTGTACTGCGTATGACAAACGTGTTATGTTGTGTACATGTGTGTCAACTATGCCTATCCAATGTGCAGTACAATGTTGCCACATTTGTGTCTGATGCTCTGTGCATTGCATGTGAATGAGGCAGCTACTGACATTACTGAGATGTTTCACGTCTCACAGCAAACATGCACAGCATGCATTATGCGTAGGTGTGTTATGTGTACATGGCCTACACCTCACCTATGACATGCACAGTTCAATACCAAGTTTAAAGTGTTAACACACTCACCAGCATGTAACGTCTGCCCTGCTGTCACACCAGAGGGACCTGCAAGAATATGACACAGTTTGTCAGTGGCCACACCTGTGGCATTGCTACTGTGAGTGTGCTAAACTACAGTAGAACAACAGGCATAGGTGTACAGATACTATTCAAATTATCAGTATTGCACACAATAGGCAGCACAACTGCTAAGCACAGTACACATCTCACACATGCATAATCTAACAATACAGGTAACAGTAGTCCACAGTTAGGGCATGTTACCTGCACGCTCCATGTCACTAAGCTGGGTGGCTCTGGCCTCCATGATGACACATGTGTGATGTTGTTCATAGGTTCATAGGTTCATACTAGGCTATCTGCCCGAGGGCATTTATAAGCCTAGCCCATAGTTTTGTGGCTTACGCCACCCCTTTAGTTTGGAGAAACTATGCCCATTATTTTGCTGTGCCTCTGTCGAGCAGTGACACTGAGGTAACCCCTGGGGTGTATCTGCGATCTCCCATCCATTGGTCAAGATTCCTCTTGAACAAGGCCAGCGAGGTGCTCTGCCTCACATAAACCGGGATTTTGTTCCACAGCATAGGAGTCTTTGGGTGATGATCTCACCTACCAGACATGCTG
>NC_056743.1:1764792938-1764842938 GCF_019279795.1 Protopterus annectens
TGTGTACATGTTCAGTGATTGCCCACACCCTGGAACACAATGTGTACAAGGACACATTTCTGTGCAAGTATTATAACCTCTGCAATGTCCTGTGCACCATCACACACAGGTATACATACCATGGCTGCGTGTGTTATCTGTGTGTCTCATGGATTTCCATGTCTGATTGCAGTGTCTGTGTCTGTAGCAGATAATTGTGGACACAGGTATAGCACATGCATGCTATGTACACACACGGATGGGTGGTGCATGTATACGTGATGGGATACCAATCCTGGACATGGCCATTGTAACAGTATGGGGTGTAGTACCATTAGCCATCATCATCATGCATCATGTGGTCACTCAAGGCCACTAAAGTGTGCTAGACCACCGCCAGCAATCTGTACCTGAACCGCAGTGCTGTGGCTAAGTTCACAATTACACAGCCACGTTGCACAAGGGTGTGTGAGGTGTCCAATAGGGAGCATTGCCTAACATGACTGTGTTATGTGTTGAGAGTGCTGCACAGCCCCATGCTAGGCCCCTACCCTCAGGTATGGTATGTGTGGTGTGTGGATGACATGTGGGATACTGAAGTGTGACCTGCCAGCGTGTGTCCGTTACACTATATGTAGCATGTTGAGGTGTACTACGATGACAAACGTGTTATGTTGTGTACATGTGTGTCAACTATGCCTATCCAATGTGCAGTACAGTGTTGCCACATTTGTGTCTGATGCTCTGTGCATTGCATGTGAATGAGGCAGCTACTGACATTACTGAGATGTTTCACGCCTCACAGCAAACATGCACAGCATGCATTATGCGAGGTGTGTTATGTGTACATGGCCTACACCTCACCTATGACATGCACAGTTCAATACCAAGTTTAAAGTGTTAACACACTCACCAGCATGTAACGTCTGCCCTGCTGTCACACCAGAGGGACCTGCAAGAATATGACACAGTTTGTCAGTGGCCACACCTGTGGCATTGCTACTGTGAGTGTGCTAAACTACAGTAGAACAACAGGCATAGGTGTACAGATACTATTCAAATTATCAGTATTGCACACAATAGGCAGCACAACTGCTAAGCACAGTACACATCTCACACATGCATAATCTAACAATACAGGTAACAGTAGTCCACAGTTAGGGCATGTTACCTGCACGCTCCATGTCACTAAGCTGGGTGGCTCTGGCCTCCATGATGACACATGTGTGATGTTGTTCATAGGTTCATAGGTTCATACTAGGCTATCTGCCCGAGGGCATTTATAAGCCTAGCCCATAGTTTTGTGGCTTACGCCACCCCTTTAGTTTGGAGAAACTATGCCCATTATTTTGCTGTGCCTCTGTCAGCAGTGACACTGAGGTAACCCCTGGGGTGTATCTGCGATCTCCCATCCATTGGTCAAGATTCCTCTTGAACAAGGCCAGCGAGGTGCTCTGCCTCACATAAACCGGGATTTTGTTCCACAGCATAGGGAGTCTTTGGGTGATGAATCTATCCCTCCAGCACGTCCTATTAATAACCGTGTCGAGGTTTAAGTCTCCCGCCCTTGTGGCTCTGAGGGATCTAGATTTTTTGATGCTGTAGGCCAGGGGCCACCACACTTAGCAGCAGTTCCTCCACTCTGGTGAGGGGGGATGTATGGCCACCCCACCACCTGTGGCAAACTGTTGTCTGTGGATATCAGACGCACACCACCAGACATGTCTGATTAAATCACTGCAGTGATGGTGTACCTGCTCATATGTCCGGTTATGCATGCCTATGTCATTTACCCGACGAACAAGTTCTTGCCACAGTGCAGTATGCTCCTGCTGGTGCTGGCTGGCCCTTGAAAACAGCAGGGTATAGTGCTGTACCAGGCTGTGGAGGATTTCCTGTTCCTCTGCAGCTGTGTAGCAGGAGTTCCTGTGATGAGCCATTAGCCTGGAAGACAAGTAAACGATATGTGTGAGCAAGTCATGTGGCACACTTAACATTATACAGTACAGATATCAGTTAACTGCCATATATAGCATCTGTTCGTCTGTCAGAGGAATATCTGTGAATCTCAAAGGGGAGGCTACTGTCCACCTGTGTCCCATGTTCCCTTCTGACACTTTCAGTGTTAGTCAGGCAACCACCTATCTGGTAGTTAGTGTGTAAAGTGTTTTGGAATGGGGTATGGCACTGCAGTATCAACACTGGTGTTCAGTCCATGCCTTGGTCACCAGGCACCTGTTGCAATATGTCTGACCCTGTTTCTCCCTCTCTCACTATATATATATATATATATATATATATATATATATATATATATATGAATATTTATATACATATACATTTATATATCACTCTATATATACATATCTATATATATCTATATACGTATATGTATATATATATATATATATATATATATCCATAGATATTCATATATATATATATATGTATATATCTATATATATCTATATATGTATATATCTATATATATCTATATATGTATATATCTGTATATCTA
Source organism: Protopterus annectens (assembly GCF_019279795.1). NCBI lineage: Eukaryota > Metazoa > Chordata > Ceratodontiformes > Protopteridae > Protopterus > Protopterus annectens. Next base: position 1,764,795,436 of record NC_056743.1, read on the forward strand.
CATATCTATATATCTATATATATCTATATATGCATATATGCATATATCTATATATATACATACATATATATATATATATATATATATACACACACACACACACACATATATATATATATATATATATATATATATATATACATATATATATATATATATATATATATATATATATATATATATATATATATACACACACACACATACTTGTAAACAGCCACTGTTGTACATATACATGCACATATATGCAGATATACTGGCCACTTTTCATGGTGGGAATATCAATTATGGAACAGTTGTGAGACATACGATTATGTAATAATATTGCACAGTGTTGTGCAGAATGCATTTCGCTATCCTCAGACCGTATAGCAGTAGCAGACCTCACTGGCTGTAACTCAGTCCCACAGCATTTAACCACCACATGACATATACCTGCACTGCTTGCTGTTTTCAATGCCACACACTACAACCTACATAGATATGTGCACATAGCAACCTTCAAATACATATATATGTCCAGCCTTCACTAACAGTTGCAGTATATCCCTTGCCGTATGCACATCTGCATATACATATAGATACGGACTGCTAACACATAAGGAGTGTTCACAGAATGTAGAGTACCCTTCAGACACATCATTCGGATGCCAGCAAATACATCTGTGTTACATACCTTACCTTTGTATGTCTCACGTCAGTCTGTTGTACCTGTTGATGTTTTTTTATTTGTATTTATTTAGGTCGGTGTCCTCCACTGCCTCTGTTTGTTTTAATTTTTGTTTTGGTTGGTCAGTGTCTCCAACTGCCTCTGTTTTTTTTTTTGGTTTGGTCTCTCCAACTGTTTGTCTGTCTGTCTGTCTCTCTCGCTTGCTCTCTCTCTCTCTCTCTTTCCAGTTGCTGCAATGATATTATTGCATGTGTGGACAGCAGGTACAAGCTGCTTTTGTAGGTATCTGCACATGTGCATGTGATGGCCTCTGCACCAATTGGTGCCCACCATTTAGTAATTGCATGCAGCCTGCTGTGTGGTAATTGCAGTCCTCAGTGTGATTTCAGGACACTGCTATAAAATGATAGGTTAGGTAAGCGTAGGCCTTTCAGTTTTGCAAGGTGGGGACCATGCTTGTTTGCTGTGGACACTGTTGTGTCAGTCAGAAGGTTGGTATATGTCTCATATCTGAAGCTGGGTTGTAGCCAGTGAAATGCATGTTGTACTAAAACCTGACTGTTGCTTCTTCAAGTACACTCTTCTCAGTGAGTAAGTTTACTCACACCTCCTAATGCTAACACTGGATACATGGGAGTATGTACTTTCTTTTGGAATTAGGGAATTAACTGACATACAACAGTAGTTATTGCAATGTATTCCTATGGCTTTCCTATTTTCCCTTTACATCCAGTCCTTGTAATACATGTCATATTTCTTTATTGCAATGTATTCCTATGGCTTTCCTATTTTCCTTTTACATGCACTCCTTGTAATGCATGTTATATTTCTTTCAGCACCAAGTTATTGTATATATGCTGTGGCTTAGTGGTACATCATGCAGACTGGTGAGTCCAAGGTGTGGGGTCTGAGACTGACAAGGGTATTTTATTTTGCTGCTGAGCAATACAAGGGCCTTGTCATACAGAGTGACAAAGGCACTTTGAAGCAGTTGTAAGCGAGTTGGCGTGGGTTTGCGCAATGCTTACCGATGCTAAGCAAAGCTTAGCTCAGCTTAGTGTATTTTAGCAATACTAAGCTAAGCTTAGCTTAGCTCATTTTATGTTAGCAATAGTAAGCTAAGCTTGGTGGAGCTTATCATATCTTAGCAATGCTAAGCTAGGCACACACATGCGCACACTGGTGCAAACCCGCTTACTACTGTTTACAAGTGCTCACTCCCGCTAACCCCCGCGCTCATGTCTTTGACAGAAAAGTAAATGGGGAGATAGGAATGTGGTGATAAAGGGTGCTCAGAGAGGGGAAGACAGTAGGGAAACTAGCCTGGGATGTACACGATGGGTGTGGAGAAGGTCCATAGCTGCCCATTTCTTTACCAGCAACAGCTGTGCATATGTAATATATTAGGTGGGATATTTGAAACCTTCCACCCCTGAGAGAGTGGTGAGGACATCTAAGTATGTTGTACTACCAATTATGAATATCAGGCACATGCACTGTTTGTGAACTGCTATACTGTCATTAGTACGTTACTCACATCTGAACAGTTTGTGGTTTGTGTTGGCATTAGCACAGTCTGCTCAGGACGACTGGACATATTTCTGTACTGTGTATGCCTACCTACACCCTTGCTTGTGCCTGACTACACGGGTATATAGTACCTTTGGGTAGGGGTGCAGAACTGCAGTGTGCATTATTTATTATCGTGTGATGTTTATCTTACTGAACATGCAGAGTTGCTGTGTACCTGTAAGTCTATGAAGGCTTGTAGTCTGTCTGAGTAGCTCCCACCTGTGGACATATCCAGATGGTAGACAGAGGTCAGCCTAGTATTCTTTGACTGTGCACCACAGCAGTCTTTTCAGCACCTGAACAATGGCATTGTCACAGGTGGTTGCTAGCAGTACATGGCTACATCCTTTGCTATTTCTGTGTTGTACTTCTACATAAGGGCATGCTTGTGGGATTCATTCTACAGCTATTTGCAGAGTGTGTAACAGCAGACAAGCTGATATGCCTGTGTGTTTCTGACTCTTCCAGGCCACAGATACTCTCACGTATATATTTGAACAGCCTCAGGGAAAGGTACATATAAGTGGGATACACCTGTCATATAGTTCAGACATTTTGCAGTTCAGACTTTGGATGATTCAGAGCATTTCTATTACTACACCTTTTCTGATGTGCAAGCAGTGTCTACTCTCACTTATTGACATTTGTTATTAAGTGAGATTCAACACCTTTCTGCCTACTGTTAGTACATTTCACAGAGAGTCAGAGGGGCACAGCTAACATTTGTTTACAAATCAGGGTAATCAGTGTAGAGCAGTCACTTTTGGGAGGTCTGGCCTGTGACCTATGCAAATATGCCAGTGTTTATCCTTCCCTGATACTGTGTGGGGTTTGTAAGCTGCTACTGTAACCTTATTCCCTACTAGCATGGCTGATTCTCTTTTCACAGTCATGTCATGCAATTCAACAATACCTGCTGGTTAAGTCCCACAGTACAAGATTTGCGTTATGGCATTCCTATTTTCCCTTTACATTCCCTCATAGTAATGCATGATATATTTATTACAGCAACAAGTTATTGTATATCTGCTGTGGCTCAGTGGTAATTCATGCAGTCTAGTGTGTCCAAGGTCTGGGGTTTGAGACTGACAGGGGTATTTTATTTTGCTGATGAGCAGACTACAGGCCTTGTCATACGGAGTGACTAAGGCACTTTTAAGCAGTTGTAAGCGGGTTTGCGTGGGTTTGCGTGATGCTTAGCTATGCATATCTATGCTTAGCTAAGCGCACACAAGTGCATACCCGCTGACTACTGCTTAAAAGTGCTTACTCCCGCTAACACCCACGCTAATTTCTTTTAAAGAAAAGAAAATGGGGAAATAGGAAAGTGGTGAAAAAGGGGGCACAAAGAAGGTAGGACAGTAGGAAAACAAGCTCAGGATGTGCAGGAAGGATATAGGGAAGGCCCATAGCTGCCCAATTCTTTACCAGCAACAGCTGTGCATATGTTAGAAATTTAGAGTGAAATTTGAAACCTTCCACCCCTGAGAGAGGAGTGAGGACAACAAAGTATGTTGTACAGCCAATTGTAATTATCAGTTTACATGTCCAGCAGTCATGTGTGCGAAATGGGCAGCTATGTATGGGGCGTAATTTTTTTGCGGGCAGAGATTACCCTTTTTTTATTTTATTTTCAGGTAGGAGTGGAATGTGAGGTAAAGGAAGTAGGAATATTGAGGGAGGTGGGTTGGGGAGGTTAACAGACAAGACAAACAAGACGCATACAGGGGTGGAGTATGACACATGTGGTGGGTACACACAATTGACGGGGACGGATGCTTGGATATCGCAAGCCCATGAGCCCACAGATGGCAACAGTGGAACTGAGATCCTCACCCATGGGCAGTTACCACTGTGCCTTCACAGCCCAGGCTGAGGCTGTGCTGGGGGCTGGATAGGAGGTGCAGGCACACCCGTGAGTTGCGCCACTCTCGCCTCAAGCTGGCATAGGGGATCAGTCATGGAACGCCTGATCTCACTACGCACCACAGCCCGGACCCTTTGGAGGGTGAGTGGAGGCTCTCCTCAGGCCACGCTTGCAGAGGGGGGGTGAGCCCCATCCCCATGCAGCGCTTCCATCCAAAGGTGGCACAGGGCCACCAGAGGAGGAGGTCCTGGGCTGGGCACTGGTGCCAGGTGCAATCGCCAGCTGAGGTGGGAGAGGTGGGTCCGCTGGGGCCCGCCTTCCCTGTTGTCCTATGTTTAGCAGTATTTAATGGCATTTTGGGTTAGTAACAAACAACACCATTCCAAATTAGTTGTAACAGCATGCATTAGTATTCCCATTAACCAAACACACATGAATTCCAAACGTTGAACAGCAAGCATAACACATGCATATTTAGAACAACAGTGGACATTCCAACAGCATGCAGGGTTGATTGGTGGCAACGGGCCATCAGGTTTGGATATGTGAACAGGGCACATGCATCAACATACATGCAGATATGTATAAATCAACAGGACAAATGTCCATATGAATTAATTGTGAATAGACATACCCAGTTTGGTGTGGAATGGCATCATTTGTGAACATAACATAGGATGGTAAAATATTAAATTAACAACTTAAAATACCTATATGTATACTGTACATTCCTACTTGATGCAGATATACATTCCCTACATGTATTAGTACAGTTCCCTGTATGTAACCTCAGAAATGTTGGTGATGGAGATGTTACTGCTACATTAATATACATTCCATTTGTATTCATATATGTTCATATCTGGCTGTGTTCAGGTAAAGTATCCTGCTACATTTGAACAGTTACGTACAGTTCTAGCAACACAGTGACATTTGTGGGATCACAAGCACAAGCTGCTCATGTACCGGATTAACATGTACATACTATACATGAAACAGTTGAGGACTATAAATATTCCTCTGAGATACTGGCATTCCCATCAGCCAGTTTATATGGGCCTAGACAACTGTGGATGTTCAGTATTTCATACAACCATACTATCTCCATAATGCAAGGGTACAACAACATATCCAAAATGTGGGACGGACACAGTCCAGGTATTGTACTTTATTAAAAACATTCCACTCTTTGGTTGTGGCTGTCGCATTCATTTCATTATGTAGTGCATGCAGTATACCTTTATTCCAGACTTCTTACACCTTTATTGGTAGCTTCAAACTCTTTCTCACACTCTCTCACTTATTTTATATTTACATTTCAGGATGGTACTTAATTCCAGGCTTTATTAACATTTATTACTGGCTTACAACAATCCTTTCCAGCTGACTCACTTATTTCATATGACAGTATATACAAGGATGTATTCAAGACTTGTCTGTCCTTTATTGATGGATTAGAACACTCATTTTCAGGCTGAAGCAGTTATCTGATATTACAGTACAGGTGGAAACTCTATTTGAGACTTGTTTACTCTTTATTAATGGATTACAATACTCCTTTTCAGGCTGCATCACTTATCTGATCTTAGAATACTAACAGAAGCTTTATTCTAGGCTTATTTGACCTTTATTACTGGGTTACAACACTGAACTCTTTACAGGCTGTCTCACTTATATTCTATAATAATACCAGCTGAATAATTACTAACCTGCCTGGTGGCGCAGCGTTAACAGCCTATCAGCATAGGCTTGCCGATTCGCAGAACGAACACCTGCAGCTATAATATAAATGAAGGGATATTGGAACATACATATCCATACTATAGGCTAGGATAACATTTCTTACATACTTAATTACATGGATACTTACTCAGTAGTGGGGCATTGGGCATATGATGGGCCTCCTGGATCCATCGGTTCAGTTGGTCCTCCTTTCGACATTTCAGGTCCGCATGGTGGTGACGGACCTGCTCACCAGTCCTGGGAATGCTTGTGGCACTGGTAAGATCATGTGCCAACTGGTTCCATGCCTCTGCCTTGTACGCTCCCCATTGAACCTGGCCCTGCATGAGTTGGCCTTCATGTTGGTGGACTAGGAGCCAAACCATATATTTAGACTCCTCAATGCCCCACCTTTGCACTCTAAAGCGATTACCTTCTCCGATGCCAGCCATCCTGACTGCAAGTGGGTACCACAATCAGTTATGGTGAGTATTCCCGCCTATGGGACTTAAATATGCCGCATTTCCCGCACTTTTTTGTGATTGGCCGTTTTTGAGAATTCTACGCTGACTGCAGACCTGCTTAGTAATGGTTAATCTACCATTTCTATGTATATGTACGCTAATAGTGGCTGCTTCTCCTAAGCAGTCATGGCTTAGTGGTTCTGTGCTTTGATTACGATGTACAAGTTCCTGGGTTCGAACCTTGTCACTCTTTTATTTTAATACTTTCTAGACAGGCTAGGGAGTGTGGCTGCGTTTAAGCAACCTAGCTCTACATTGCTCCACGGTGCCCTGGTTGGTGCGGCGTGCACGTCCGCGCAAACACATTGCGCTGGGTAAAGCGCTTTTAAACTTTGGGCAACTCTATTGCGCTGGGTAAAGCGCTATTAAACTATGGGCACCTCTGTTTAGCTGGGTAAAGCGCTATTAAACTATGGGCACCTCTGTTTAGCTGGGTAAAGCGCTATTAAACTATGGGCACCTCTGTTTATCTAGGTACAGCATTGCTTAACAGCAGGCTATTATATATCTGGGTCCTTTAAAAATATATATATTTTTTTCACTGATACATTGGCCATTTCACTGCTTTTAATTAAATTTTAATCATATATGACTGGTATTATTTCAAATTCTGATTTAAAACATAAATAAGAAGGGGAGTGGTGGGTTTCGAACCGTGAATGCCTCCGCTTTGTGCATATGCTCTACCATTACGCTATTGCAATTTGGATTAATTTGCATAAGTAGTTCTTATATGCTCTTCAATATCATAATTGCTAACTGTGGTTAAGCAATAGGCACACCCGCACAAACAAGCACAAATACGGGCAGCTATATCGTGGATTTAAAAAAATATATTTATTTGTTACGTTTTATAACTGTGATGGGGGTTTACAGTGTCAGGGAGTGTGGTGTTGGGTGCAAGTACATTTGAGCGAACTCGCTCCTGTCTGTTGACACTATGCTTTTTAAAACCTTGCAGGGGCGCGGACTTTTAGACTGCTCGGCAGTTGGACACGCCCCCTGCTTGCCTACTCAGTCCGTGTAAGAGTTATGGATGAGTCAACGTGCCCTCAGGAATATTCATGGCACGCTGACGTCATACCGTTCAACTGCAGCCTCCGAGTAAGACATATTAAGTCTTACACGGAGGTTTCGTGAATCCGGCCCACAGTCATTGTATAAGGGCAATGTGCTGTCCTTCTGCTGCTGGACATTTCCTTGAGCCTTATTTGATGTACTGCGCATATGTTTGGGACTTGCGTTGCCACGCATACCCAATACATCAGTGCTAGGGAAAGTAAGAAATGGGGAAAAGAAGATCTCCGTTGCACCGTTTTTCTTTTGTTTTTGTTTTTTTTTTAATTAAACAAAAAAAACTTTAGGGCAGTTTAGGGGTAGGAGAGAGACAGCATGGATGAAATATAAGGGATATCAGGTACGTGTGTTTAGTTTTAAATAACGTACCTGATTTCCCTGGTATTTTATCCATGCTGCCTCTCTGGCATGTCTGGAGTCCAGACTACAAATTTTATTTTTATTTTTTAAGAAATAAAAATAAAATTTAAAGAATATACCAGTGGAAAAAAGTCTGGGCGACTGGACCTTTTTCCGTTCGTATATTCTCGGATTTACAACGGGCACGCTGGTTGGGCTGGCCAATCAGAGTGCACATTTTGGAATGTTAATGGCCAGTCATTGTATAATATACAGTTAAGCATAGGTTTCATATTTCTGAAAATATCTCAATAAACATGCACTCATAAAGGACTTTCTTGTTGCCATATAAAAGCTTATGTCTGATTAACAAAATATTATAAAAATATATCTCTTGGTTGCACAGCTTCCAAGATATGACAGTTTGTTTATGAAAGTATATCAAAAATATAATTTTAGGTTTGTGTGCATTATAGTATTTATAGAAAGACTTTGAATCTGCTCACCATTATCACTATAAAGAATACTTCTTACTGATAAATTGCTATTTGTACTGTTTTAATATATTTTATTGTTCACAAAATATTTACATTTGTTTATCTTACACTTTTTAACTTTATTTTTCAGAAAATGCTCTGTAATGCAAGATGAATGTAGGCTGCTAGAGGTGTAACATTCCACACCACGTAGGTGCTACTGTTTATAAATGACCCTAACACATATGTGTGGTATACTGTATGTTTACATATTGCTGCATATACATATATTCCTTATATATGACCCTAATGCCTATGTGTGTAATAAATGTTCACACATTGTTGGATATACAAACTCTACAACAGAAGGAAGAAACTGTTGCAAAAGAGAGTAAAATCCCAATGAGTGGAGGAGCTCCCTGGTCAGCCTCAGTAAGAAGCTGAGATCCCTTATAAGATCCTCCAAAGCTAGCAACGAAAACAAAATCGCCACTGATTCTAAGGGCAACCACAAAGCATTCTATAGCTATGTGAAGAACCTCAATGGCAACATCCAGATCTGCTCTGAGTTACAGCACAACAGCATGAAAATTACAGAACCAACTGATATTGCCAACATCCTGGCAGATAGGTTCAGTAGTAACTTTACACCTCCTCCATGCCCTAAAGGGCCCATATCTATACAGGAAGAATCCAGAGTCCCTGTAATCACATCTATGCAGGTAAAAGCTGCACTCTCTAAAACCAAAAACACAGCATCCATGAGACCGGACAACATCCCAGGCTGCGTTTTACACGAACTTCAGAACAAACTGGCTCCCCACTAAGCACCATGTTCAGTCATAGTCTCACGTCAAGCTTTGTGCCCACTGAATGGCACACAGCAACTGTTATCCCACTTCACAAAGGGGAAGCCACTACTCATCCTGGGAACTATCGCCCTATTAGCCTGACGAGCCTGGTCTGCAAGGCCATGGAACATATCATCATGGAACTCATAAACAAAGACATCTGTAACCTTCAAACTCTGGACCCCACCTAGTTCAGGTTTGTAAAAGGCAGATCATGCCTTCTGAACCTGATTGACTTCTTTGAGGCAGTCACCAAAGCCATAGACGAGGGTAAGGTGTTTCACAAAGCCTATCTTGACCTCGCCAAGGCTTTCAACACCATCCCCCATTCTGGAATTGTAGCTAAACTCACTAAACTAGGTATAAATCCCTTCGTCACAAGATGGGTTGCCAACTGGCTCACTGACGGAACCCACACTGTAAAATTTGCAGACACCAAATCTGACTTCAAACCAGTGACAAGTGGAGTACCACATGGTTCAGTCCTGGGACCTCTCCTGTTTGGTATTTACTTCTCTGAAGTACAGACTAACACAGAAGGCCTCTGGCTAATGAAGTTCACAGATGACTGCAAACTAGGAGCCATAGTTGAGTCCCCAAATAATGTGGACATCCTACAGAAGGGCCTCACTGAGACAGATGCCTGCTATCAGAGGCATGGCCTCTAGCTCAATGCCAAAATGTGCACTGTCATCTGCTTTGGAAAAAACTCTGTACCCATGAACCACCACATAAACGGCAGTCTACTTAATGCTGAATGTGTGATAAAAGATCTTGGGACCCAGGTGAACAGTAGTCTCTCATTTGATAATCACATTGCCATAGTAGTCAGGAAATCCTTCTATGTGGCACACTTCATCACAAAAGGGTTCTCATCCAGGAAAAAAGAGGTCATTTTTCTCCTTTACTCGGCACTCACTAGACCCATTGTAGAGTACAATGCCCTTTTTGGAATGTACCTCACAAGACATCTGCAGCAGCTGGAAATGCCACAGAAGTACCTTACAGAGAGGATTACTGCCCTCAAACAGATGCCCTACACTGACCGTCTCAAAAAACTCCAGCTTTACTCTGTAGCATATCGCCTACTCCAAGGAGATCTCTGCCTAACATATAAAGCTATGTCAAACCCAGAGCTGTTGGACATGCTACACCTAAAGAAATCCCAATCCCTCCAAGCTACATGCTCTAGGGACCTAAACCATGTCACCACAATAAACAGGACATGCTGGCGGGATAAATTCCTGTCCCAGAGACTTCCTTTACTCCGGAACAAGCTACTGTGTCTAGCAACAACTACTATGTCAAGTAAAGTTCCTCATTAGCACTCTTCAAGAAAAATCTTGATGAGTGGATGGAAAATAGGAAATACACCCTGGGGATCACTTCTGTGGCTCTGCTCGACAGGGGCACAGGAAATTAACTTTCTTGGGTACCGTAAGCCAGGGAACCTTGTTGGCTAGGCTTACTTAGGCCCTTGGGCCGATAGCCTAGTACCTACCTATGAACTTATGAACCTATTCCTTATGTATGACCCTAACTCTTATATGTGGTATGTATAGTAAGACATCCGGCATGTTAGCCATGCAATTCTTTTATACCTTGTTATTAAAACTGGTGCAGAGAATTTCTCCAATGGCTGCTGCTGAAAACAAGCAAGACCCACTTCAAATTTAATAGTCAACAAATTCAAATAAATTAGATGTTTTTGCCCTTGCAACTCCCACTCTAATATCACCCACCCCATCCACCAACTACCTTTCTTTCCACCCCACTAACTACCTTGATTATAGCAAGCTCTGATGCTCATAAGCCTACTACTTATTATACAGCAGGAACTTCTTATTGTAACAATTGTTAATGTCTATTATGTACTTCGCAGATAAAGATTCTAGTTGTCTACTGATGTACTATGTTCTTCATCTGTAACTATGTAATTGTTAATTGCTATGTTAATCAAATTGTTAATCGCTATGTAAATCCAATGTAACTACTGTCTGTATATTTTAACTGTGGAGCTTTTCTCCGAGGGCCTCCGCTGAAAATGGACCTATGTCCAGTCGGTCACTCCTGGTCAACAAATGTAAATAAATAAATAAATAAATAAAAATGTTTTACAGCGGAACTGCAAGAAACATTTTAGGGTATCCGGTCCATGCTGTGAAGCCTACATGTTGTAGAGGAAGAGCAATATAAAAGATAAATTATATCCCTAAATGTAAACAACTACCTTTTTATTCCTTATACCACCTTACTCTCCCTTCTTTACTTCCTTCCTTCCTTACTTGTATCTAATTCTCTTCCCTGACTTTCTCTCTAAATATAACATAAGCCTGTTTCTCCCTCACTTCATATTGCAATTCCTGTTTGTATTAGCCTAACTTACCTTTAATTTCCCTAAAAATGTCTAAAATTTCTCTAAATATTAAATGATTGCCATATAACTTGTATCAATCCTTAACCAATGTTTTTATATTATGTCTAATCTGTTATAATTATTGAAACTGCAGATGTTTTGTTTTATTTTTAAAGATTGTAAAATTACTTTTGTTAAAATGCTTTATAGTAATCTGGGCCTCCGCTGAAAATGGGCTTCTACCCAGTTGGACTTTCCCAGTAATAAAATGTCAATAAATAAATAAATAAATACAATAGATTTAGTCATGTTCTGTCTGCAGTCCTGTCTAATCCAACCCCTATCATTTGTTCCCCATATCCACCTCTGCCAGGGTCCAGAACAGATATAAAGTATACTGATTCTCATGTCGTGGTACTATGTTGCAGTGTGGCAACGGATTTTTCTCAGCTCATTCCCACATTAGCTGCACTCTGTTTTTCTCATACATTTATTATTTTTAATACTTCTGTCAGCTTCATGTGCTGGGTATAATTTCACACTATTACATGCTAGTAATGCTCAACCTCTATGGTACCAACCAAACTTTCTCCCTTGCCCAGACGACTATCCACAGTCTGATAGTGACATTTTAATTAAAACATTGTTAACCAGATAAGCCTACTGGTCACCAGTGTCCTTCTTCAGGAGTATTGTCTGGTTAAATGACTTACTCTTAGTCACGTATTAGACAAATGGAGTTGGAGGGACTCAAACCCTGTACCCCTGACTACAGGGAGTACCTTGTTAACAACTCAGCGTCTTGATACTCTGCAATAACTGCCAGACGTGATTTAATATATTTTCCCCTGAAAAGAAGACAAGAAGCAGATATAGAACCATGACAGGATGAAAGTGGTATCACAGAGCTGTATATTGTGCAATACTTCTTCTGTTTTAGTGTCTTGTGATATACAGAGCAGCAATGATATCTAACTGCAAATTATGCAGACAGGTCTAAACACTATCTAAACATGCTCTAAACAAAATGCCAATGATATGTGATTCATGGCACAAAGCATTACATAGTCCTGCAATAGTCCCTGGCTGCTACCAATGCTTTTTTTGGCCTGTTGTATTTTAACTGCAGTTTTGTTAATTATCTGTTCTTTTTAATGGCCATTTTCTTTGGTACCAGAAGGGAAAACACATGACAGATTTATTTTGAAATATGGATTGAGTGTGCCTGCCAGAAGATAATTTTTAGATCTTAGCATTACACATATACTTTGGCCTGTTTCCAGGAACAAAGTCAACTTAATACAAGCATGATAACTAAAGCATGATGCCAGCCCTTGCATTTTAAGTGCTTCCATAATTCTGCTCAGTTTATGCAGAAAAAGTGCTACTTAAAGGTATAATTTGTACAAAGATACCATGATGCTTTGTATTTTGGGATTTGTGGGATTTTGTATTTCTGTATCAAACAGATCATTTGGCTTGCTGTTCTGCCAGCATTATCTTCAGATCATCTTCAGAAGACTATGCAATTAACATGAGATTTTACTTGCACCCCGCAAACTGTTACTGCTATTTGGAGACACTGCTGTGTGTTCTACATTATGGCAGCCTGCTTTGCAATACTCAAACATCTTCTGCAGCATGACTATAATAATCTACTGTTTCAAAAATATTTTCAGCATCAGAGTATCATTTTGCCTTATTTTTTTTGAGTTAAGCAACTAGTATGCCTAGATGAACATAAATGGATGTCTGTAAGGGTAACCTATCAATACATGGTATGCTGGTAAACTAATAATCAAAATGATGCATTTATTTTAAAAAAGCTATAGAAAGATAACACAGTAAAGTAAAGGAGAAATAAATCAGTTATAGCAACTCTTTTATATATTTGTGCCCACTATGTGTACACTGTAATACTTACAGCACTAACCCCCTTTTCAGCATAGTTTTAAAATCTACAAAACATCTGAGATTAAACTACAGATCACCAAAAAGCCTAGAAATGTCTTTGCAGGGTCAAGTCTTGGTTTAGTGTTATAGTTTTGCTCCTGACAAGAGAAGGAACAGAGGGGCATTTATTCCTAGTTGTTTCTGAGTAGATGTGAATAGGACTGCCTTAATTTGCCCAGCTGTTGTTTAAGTGAGAACATTCTTCTTCTTCTTTCGGCTTTTCCCGGTTAGGGGTCACCACAGCGGATCACCTGTCTGCTCATGATTGGCAGTGGAGTTTTTACAGTGTTAAGTTGCCAGCCCAGCACCCAACCTTCCACAGAAATCACACACACACTGGGCCAATTTAGAGTGTCCAATCTACCTACAGCATGTCTTTAGGATGTGGGAGGAAACCGGAGCACCTGGAGGAAAACCACATGACCACAGGGAGGACATGCAGACTCCACACAGAAGGCACCCCAGCCGAGGATCGAACCAGAGAACCTCTTGCTGTGAGGTGGCAATGCTAACCACTGCACCACCACGGCCGCCCCTATTTAAGTGAGAACATCTTCAGTTTAAATTTCAGACCATTGCACAACTCCATGATGTACCCTGCTGACCTGCTGTACAAACTACCAGTGCATCTCCTAAAAGATGACCACAACAAGCCTACTGACATCTGCAACATCCGGAACAAGACTACTTCTTAGGAACCAGCTCGGAATTAGTGTTGCTGCTTTTCTCCTGGTGAGAGAATAAACCAAGGAACATTGATTCCTAGCTTCATGCAGCTACAGTGAGACTAAAACTACTAATATCAAGGCAGTAGTCAGAAGATAAATTACTGTTGAATTCAGGGATCCTTCAGTTTGATCCTTGTGGTAGTACCCCAAGATAATAATAGCTAATAACATCTGATCACTCACTGGTGCCTGCTGACATGAGTTCACTGTCTGTGTTGTCATCTCCTGTTGCCGGCCTGTTTGTACTAAGGAGTCTAAGGCAGTGCAGCAACTGTTTCATGCTTACTGTTGACCATTTACTCCTCTCTGGCACTGATATACCTTGTGAGAGGTGCGTATGCTTACTCAGTTTGGTAGTTAGACTGTAACACATTCCATATGTCAGTAAACAGTTTACCAGCACATAAAAGTCACCTAACACTAGACCCACTTTTACAGTGCTTGTAAACAGGTCACAACCTAAACCTGCCTAGGAACTGCTTACACAAGCCTCGCACATAGAACTATACCCACAAATATACCTTCACCTGCACCTTCTCCTATATGAAACAGAAGTTGTTCTGGCTCTAAGCCCACATCCTTAGGGCCTCCAGAGGTTGTGGCCATACATATGGAAATGTACTAGTTTTAGGCAATTCCATAGTCAGAGAAACTATTGTTCCACTCTTTAGTAAAAACCTATGACTATGGTCAGCTGTCTCTTGGGTGCCAGGAGTCATTATATCACCAGACCTTTTACTTCCCACAACCTCAGATATAAGTATGACCTCTTAGGTGCCCATATCAGGGTCAATAACCTTAGATGCTCCATTGTATGAAGCAATTAAGGTTATCCATTTAGACAGATATGCCTGAGGTCTTCATGCAAGTGTTTGAGACAGGAAAGATACTTGTCTTGGGCAGTATCCTCACATCCGTGAGAATGATGCCACAGTTCCAAAACAAAATAACTGACTTTAGCAGTTGGCTTCCTAACTGTTGTCTTTCTAGGAGGATCCAGTATCTGCCAGCATGGGAAGAGATGATCCACAGACCAACTTATTTCACCAGACATGCCCTGAAAACCTCACCTCAGGAATCCTACATAACGGCTAAGACATTTTTTACTGCTAGTATGCCTTTTTTAGCCAAAGTCCATCTTTTTGACATTCAAAACAAGCACATTCCAATCTGGTTTACATTAAGGTGGCACTGCTCAATGCCAGGAGTCTGAACAAAAGCAATTCTTTTATCATGAGACTTTCCTGGCACTTAAACATGTATATGCAGTTAATGAAACTTGGTTTCAATGTACTGACAGTGTTCCCTCCATACCAGGGTACAATACCTATCTCTCTTTCTGACCCTCTGGGAGTGACAGAGAAGTACACACATTTGTCTGCTCTCCTGTTATCTCATGCCAAATCACCCAAGAAACCAATTTGGGACTCATTCCCATTTTAAGTGCACTAAATAAAACCAATTGCCACAATCTTGCTAATTATAGCTTCCTCAATGTCTCCCACTGACAATGATAACCACCTTGATAGCCTGAATTTTACATTTGTTAATCCCAGTATGTTAACCCTGGGTCACTTTAACTACTCATCTATTCATAGATAGGTAAGTACTAGGCTATCAGCCCAAGGGCCTAAGTAAGCCTAGCCAACAAGGTTCCTTGGCTTACTCCACCCAAGAAAGTTATTTTCCTGTGCCCCTGTCAAGCAGAGACACAGAAGTGATCCCCAGGGTGTATTTCCTGTTTCCCATCCACTCATCAAGATTTTTCTTGAAGAGTGCTAATGGGGAAGTTTGCTTGACATAGATGGGTAGCTTATTCCAGAGTATGGGAAGTCTCTGGGACAGGAATTTATCCCTCCAGCATGTCCTGTTTGTTGTGGTGACAAGGTTTAGGTCCCTAGAGCATGTAGCTTGGTGGGATTGGGATTTCTTTAGGTGTAGCATGTCCAACAGCTTTGGGTTTAACATAGCTTTATATGTTAGGCAGAGATCTCCTCGGAGTAGGCGATATACTATAAAGTAAGGCTGGAGTTTTTTGAGACGGTCAGTGTAGGGCATCTGTTTGAGGCCAGTAATCCTCTTTTGTGAGGTACTTTTGTGGCCTTTCCAGCTGCTGCAGATATCTTGTGAGGTACATTCCAAAAGGGGCGTCGTACTCTAGAATGGGTCTAATGAGTGCCGAGTAGATGGGAGCAATGACCTCTTTTGTCCTGGATGAGAACCCTTTTGTGATGAGGTGTGCCACATAGAAGGATTTCCTGACTACTGTGGCATTGTGATTATCAAAGGAGAGCCTACTGTCCACCTGAGTTCCAAGGTCTCTTATTACAGATTCGGCATTAAGTAGACTGCCGTTTATGTGGTAGTTCATGGGTACAGAGTTTTTACCAAAGGAGATGGCAATATACTTTTTGGCATTGAGCTTGAGGCCATGCCTCTGACAGCAGGCATCTGTCTCAGTGAGGTCCTTCTGTAGGATGTCCACATCATTTGGGGACTCAACTATGGCTCCTAGTTTGTAGTCATCTGTGAACTTCATTATCCAGAGGCCTTCTTTGTTAGCCTGTACTTCAGAGAAGTAGATACCAAACAGGAGAAGTCCCAGAACTAAACCCTGTGGTACTTCACTTGTCACTGGTTTGAAGTCAGATTTGGAGTCTGCAACTTTTACAGCGTGGGTTCTGTCAGTGAGCCAGTTGGCAACCCATCTTGTGATGTAGGGATTTATACCTAGTTTAGTGAGTTTAGCTATAATTCCAGAATGGGGGATGGTGTTGAAAACCTTGGCGATGTCAAGATAGGCTGTGTGAACCACCTTACCCTCGTAAATAGAACTCTTACGGAACAAATAAACAATCACAGCATTTCCTCAATTTTATCAGTGCTGACACCCTCAATCAAACAGTCCAAGTTCTCACAACAGATGACAATATACACGACCTTCTCCTGACAAAGTTTGGCTGTGCTTGCACCCTTACTAATGTCATCCTCCTCCTTAATCATATCCAGTCATCAAACTGTCATTTTCTCCCTCCCAATAATTTACCATATTCAGAGATCACTCAAAAGCTAGCCTGATATCCCTGCCTGTGGACATGAAGAAATTCAAAAATACCCTCCGCCAACAACACAGTCACAAAGACTATTATTATATGGGGGGGAGGTTAGCAAAATGGTTAAGGTGATTACTTTATAGACAGAAGGTTCAGGGTTTGATTCTCAGATGGGGTAATTAGCTAGGCTTAAAATGGTCCACAAGGGCAGTTAGCCTAGTACTAATCTATGACTCTATGAACCTATGACCATCTAAACCAATGTACAGAGAAATCCAAGCATAAATACAATTGAAATTCAAAAACTAGCCCCTATGGTGGATATCTCAAATAAACACACTCTATAATAAAATGAAAAACTGATCACTTTATATAAAAGCTTCCAAACCTACCAAGGTAATAAGGCACCCAGACAGGCCAACAAAAACCTCAAGCACACCATTAGGAAGACTACAGCAGGATAAGAACTGAAAGTTCCCACCTACTGCAAGGATACTTATACATCCTGTTTAACCACATAGAAGTATCATCCAGTACTTTTCCAAGCTCCAGCTGAACAGTACTATCTATTCTGATCTTAAGTACATAGCCAACATCCCAGTTTGCAAATACAATTCCAGATTCATCCCTCTTGCTCATCCCCATGTTTTCTCCCTTGAATCATAAAACTCCCCTTTCCCAAAATCATTATGGTCAAGATCCTAGATGTTTTATCCAAAACCAAAAACAGCAGCTCCATGGGCCCAGAAACTATACCAGGCTGTCTCCTAATTAAACGTTGATGTGCACCTCCAAAACCTGTTCAGCCTTGGTCTCTCCATAGGGCAGGTACCTGACCTCTGCAGCATGACTGTCATGATGCTGATCCACTAGGTCATCTCCACCACAGACCCTGGAAACTACTGACTCCTTTTAGCCTCAGCTGCAGTTTCTGTAAAATAATGGAATGTATCTCGGTCAACCTCATAAACAATGAAATGACTGACCTACCAATCCTCAACCATAGTCAGTCTAGTTCTGTGAAAGGTATATCCTGTCTCCTTAACCTGATTTCTTTGAAAGATTAAGAGATGCCATTGACAAAGGCCATTATGTCCATACTGCTTGCCTAGACATTGATCTTACTAAAGGAAACTCAATAGTCTATCATAAACCTCTGTGTCACCCATTGACTCTCCAATCATATGCACAGAGTAACAGGTGCTGGCACTTGTTCATCAAAAGGCGTTTCACAAGTGATATCCTCCAGGACTCTGTCTTGGGCCTCCTACTCTCCAGTGTGAAAGCAGATAGTAGAGTTCTATGGTTAACCGGGTTTGCAGGTGGCTATAAACTGTATGGTATTACTGATTCCCTGTGGATACTCAGATCCTCCAAGAGGGCTTTGCCTGCACCAACTCTCAGTGTACTAACCATGGTTTTAAGCTTAATGTCAAAAATGTAGTGAAGTTGTCTCTGGAAAACAAGTATAATGTAATAATTACTATGTAAATGTGATGCCACCTAAGATAAACACAGTTATTAGAGATCAAGGTACTTTCATCAATAATGAATTGTCCTTTAATCGTCATGTATTAGTGATAGCTAGAAAATGCGTCTATCATGCCCAATTAATTACCAAGGGCATATCCTCGATAGAGGGCATCTGGCGGAAGTTTGGAAGTTATGAGGGAAGATAATGATACAGATCTGCAAGGTTTTGTTTAACAGTATTTAAAAGGATGGGAGGCACCAACAGCCTGGAAAAAAGTTGTTGTGGCTATAATACCAAAAGACTGTAAAAACCCATCTGATCCAGCTTCAAATGGGCCCATTTCAATGTTAAACAATGATTATAAAATATTTACATCAATAATGGCTAAGAAAATGGCAAAGTTAATGCCAAAATCGATAGATATGGGCCAATGTGGTTTTGTGGAGTGAAGGCAAACATTTGACACCATTCATAGAACAACGATGATCCAGAAGGAAGCAGAATGTAAGAAAATACCATTATTATTGGTAGGTCTTGCTACAGAGAAAGCATTCAACAGAGTAAGCTGAGATTTCATCAGTAGGGCAATGGAAGCATTTGCATTTCCTGATACAATAATAATGTTAATTAGAAAGATAAATGAGGGATTGGAGGCAAAAATCAAACTGAGACGGTTCCTCCCTGATAAGTTTTGTCTGAACAGAGGAACCAGGCTGGGGTGTCCACTTTCCCCTTTGTTATTTGAGTTATATTTAGACCCATTGGCAAAGAAAATAAGGGACTCAGAAATTCAAGGATATAATTGGTATAGTGTTCAAGAAAAGTTGGCTTTATTTGCAGATTATATTATTTTGTAACTGATGGAAAAAGAAAATGACATCTCAGTGTTATGGAATATTTTAAGAGACTTCCATTTTTTGGGGGGTATAAAATTAATGAAGATAAAGCAAAGGCTTTAGCTATAAACTATGTACCCACACATGAATTGAGTCAGCAATGCCCATATATATGGGATCATGATAAAATGAAGTATTTAGAAGTATAGATTAAAAGGTATTTGGTTATGGAAGCTAAGGATATGTGGGGAAAAGAATAAACAAAAGACAATATAAAAATTGAGAAACTGGATTCTCTTGCCAATGGATATGGATAGCAAGATACAAACAGTAAAATGTTTTTAGTCCCTTTAGTTTTATAAACAGGTCAGGCAAATTTTTAACAACCAGAGGAGAGGTTTGTGGATAGTAATTAATAAAGAGATGAAGGATTTTATTTGGGAGTGGAAGAGGGCAAGAGTCAAGTGGTATAAGCTGATCCTCCCAACAGAATAAAGGAGGTTTAGGATTATCTGATTTGAAGGGATATTTTAGAGCTACACAGTTAATGCTCTTATACATAACACAAGCAGAAAGCTGTAATTCAAGGTGAGGGATAATTCAATAAATAAGGAAAGAATCGGATTTTGGGCACAGATCCTTAAGGGGAATAACAACAGTCATACAGAATATTACATTTATCAAGTAGTTGAAGGTATACTGAGAACTAAGTCAACATGGGAATGGAGAAAGTGGAGTCTGCTGAAAGATGACTCCAATTAGGGGTACAGAAAATAGACAAGAGGGGGCTGAAATTTGCTGGAGGAATATGGCAAAATAACCAATGTACTGGTAACAAATAATTGAAGAAAGAAATGTAATAGAATGGGAAGAGGCCAAAAAGACATTTAGACTGCAGGCTAGTGATTGTCTTCCCTATCAGGGATTAATATCAGAGTACAGGTGAAAGACCTGCACTGCTTGAGTTTTAAATGAATCTAGAACAGAAGCCAATGTTAAAAAGGGATAATTAGTAGTGCATAGGAAATATTACACGATGACTATAGGAAACAATTAGTAGAGGTCAGAAAAGATTGAAAAGTTAGATTAGATATGCATTTCACAAAGAAGCAATGGGAGGACATATGTATGGTTTCCAAATATGCAACAAAGTGCAGAATATTTAGGATTTTCGCCTGGAAGTGTTTGCATAGATACTTTTACAGCCCAAGCAGACTCCAAAGAATTTTTCCTCAGGTAGATGGCAAAGGTTGGAGGTGTGATGGGAAGAAATCATTAACTGTGAAAATATGTTTTGGCAGTATAAAACATTGTCAAACTTTAAAAATTCCCTACAGATTACTTTGTCAGGAATACTGGGCAAGCAAATTAATGTAACTATGGAAATTATTTTTTGAGCTGGAATACAGGATCTGAATTGTCAAGCTATGCTAAAGCCTTGTTAAGTTTACTTCTGGTAGATATCAAAAAGGAATTGCCAGAAAATGGAAATCAAAATCCAAACCAGCTATACTTGGAATAGTGATTATTGTAACAGAGATAAAAGAAAAAGAAATGGGATCTTTAGAAAAGGGTAAGAGAAAATTACAAAGAAAAAAATTAATTTGCAGGAAGAATACATGCAGAAAAATGTTTTGGAAGAGGAATGAGTTTTAAGAGAAGGCAGGAACTGAGTAAATTGTGTAATGTTGCTTAGATTATATGATACATAACACTATTTGTGATGTATGATGTTTGTAAATGCGAACTTGTTAACATGATTTGATTACTTTTATATGAATGCACATTTCCCCATGTCACAAGTGATAATTAAATAAAGGTGTTTAAAAAAAGGTATATCCTTTATGTCCAAGGATGCCATAACCTGTTTTCTGTTCTTCCCTCATCAGGCCAGTCATAGACTATAAAACACTATTTGGAATGTAATGCAACAGATGTTCCTGATACCTTGCCTAAATAATAAGACTGCAATCTTTTTTAGGCAAAAAAGCAAATAGGGTCTAGGTTAATTTAACTGTACAGGGAAACTGAAAGCCCTCAGTCTTTACGCTGTCTCGTACTGACCCCTCTACATGGTGATGTCCTACCTCACCTTGCAGGCTTTGAAAGATACTGCATACTAGATGTTCCCCACCACAGAATACTGGAAATAATAAAAACCCTTGTTTCAAAACCCCTATCTTCATTGCAACATAAACAAGTCATCTTAGAAGATACAATCCTCAAAGAATCCAGTGCTGAGGGATTTCCCCTTGTAAATTAAATATAAGATTGTCCTCCTTCTGGGTCTGCTTTGATGACTGGATGGGTACCCACACATTTACTCCGTGTTTCAGCAATATGTTTTGTGGTGGAAGATCTACCCACTAAACTCACTGAGTTGCTTGGATAGACTTTGATTGATCACACAGGCTGCCAGCATAGTAAGAACCTATTTATTAATTTACTTATTGACTTATTTCCAGGGTAATGTACTGATCAATACTGACCAATTTCAGGCTCATCCCAAGTGAACTACAAAATACATTAAAAAAAATACAGAAATATAAGCAATAATAGAGTATTTTAGACAAATGACATAGAAAAAGAAACTGTATATATACATTCTACTGAGCAAACACATGATAATGTAAACTCAAGCCAGGTGTAATGTACAATATATACATTAGTTTCTAAAGTGAGTCAATTTTCAGTGAATCATGAGAGAGGAAAAGAGACTTGGTTGTGTAAGGATTTTTTTCATGAAGCCTAGCTGCAAGGGGAGAAAATGTCTGGATATGGAATAGCATTTTTATTTATGTGTTTGAATATAAAGTTTATAAATATGCTTTAGTTGTTACTGTTTTTTTTAGAAGTTGTAATATTCTGTGACTGTGGGGTATAAATGCAATGGGCTTGATTAATTTAATTGCTCTAAAGAAGTTCAAATGATTTGGTGAATGAAAGCCTGAAATATTATATATTACATTAAAACACATAGTATGTTCAATGCTTTATAATGTGTTTTTTTGGTTTTATGACAGTCATTTGTTAAACACCTGCTGTGTCCTTATGTTTGGTCAGTTCTTTATATTTTTTTATTTTCTTCTTAAAATCAGAATATTTTAAATAATAATCTTGTTTGCTCTTTCTTTTAAAACCTTGTTTACAAAATCTAACAAAGGCTCTGTTTTACAGACACTTGCAAGACTATTCATTTTTCTGGATCTGAGGGATTCTAAATATGACACCATTATATGGATTTGGTTGCCTTCTGTGTGTGTTTTCACCGTTTGTTGGATTATATGTTAATTCCATCACTGTGTTTTATGATTATCATTTCTGTTAAGTAATGAAAGATATAAGACAATGTATCCATACATTTATCATTCTGTCTTAGCCATGTTGTATGTTCCTTTGGAAAGACTGTATGAGCAATGCAAGTACCAGGAAATGCAAAGCTGGAGGCCAGATGTTAGTTTTATCCCCTCTGCAACAAAAGCCATATTTTGACTAACTAGCAGGGACAGTTAGAAATAGTGGAACATTTTAATGATGGAAACTATATGGTTAGACAGACTGATAAGAGAATGATAAAATATTTCTATCATATTAACATTGTGAAACTATGGAAAAAAGTGCAGTTCTCTGTAGTGACCTTAATGAGAGACATTGACAAAAATGGTAGTGAAATAAAACTGACCTCTGTGCCTGCAGCGTAATAAAGGATGCAGTATTAAACCACAGAAACAAGAGATGATGGGGTTTCTGCTAAGTAGCAAGGATGTGCTTTCAGAACTACCAGGAAGAACCATTCTGATTTAACATCATACAGAGAATAGGAGAAAAGGTTAAATTAAAACTTTAGAAAACAACAGTCACAGAGAGAGGCTGTACAAGAGGAAGCACAAAAACAAAGCTCACGACGGGGTAATATAGGAGTCAGAAATAAAACGCAGCAGACACATAGTGTTAGTCCCAAGGCTTGATTCAATAATTAGTTTCTGCAATGATTTTATGAAGCCAAACAACACTTAGAAATTTACAGGCACTCAGTGTCTAGGAAAGAAGAACTTACAGAAGGGTTATGGAATCTCCTCAGAACAAAAAACGCATCTAACAACCAACTTAAATACAATTCTTAAACAAGCAATTAACACATCAAACATCAATTACCCACAATTAGCCACAGTGTAGTGTCTTAACCTTACGATGGAATTAATGGAACAAGCCTCATTATACAATGACCCCCCCATTAATATTCCAAAACATGCACGCTGATTGGTCAGCATGGAGATCTTGCTTTCTCCGTGTTTTTTTAGCTGTCTCGCTATATGTTAAGCTCCTAACATAGCGAGACTTACACTAAAAACAATGGAGATCTTGCTTTCTCCATTGCTTTTTAAAACTGTCTCGCTATAAATGGAATGGGTTTAACATGGCGAGATTTAAAAAAAAAAAATGGAGATTTTTTAGTACTTCTCGCTATGTTAAACAGCTCTGATGTACTGCGTAAGCACACACTCATTGTATTAATACCTGGGCTAGTGACTGCATTTAATAAAACTTGCCACTTAAATTCACACATTTCTAAATGTTCCTTAGTAATCCTACCATGTAGATCTTGTCTTACTTGTTCTAATACTAAAAACCTAAAACTATGATCATTAAAATCACGAATATGTTTAAATAAAGCATTTGTATCTTTCCTATTCTTAATATCTAACAAATGCTCATAAATATGTTAACTTAATTTTCAAATAGTCTTGCCCACATAGAATGTAAAACAAGACTGACATTGGGCTAACTAAACTACCCCTCTTGAGTAGCAAGTAAAATAACCTTGCACTTGGAACACCTTCCCCATAATATTGAAATCCTTTATCACCAAAATATGGGGGCAAATGGAACATCTCCCACTCTTGAACATGCCCTTCCTTAAAGCAATCAAACCAACTTGCTCTTTCCTAGATTCCAAGTACTTCTTAAAGGTCATATCTTTTCTAAAGTCTATCTGGGGCCCACTACCCACCTTACTAAGCAGCTCAATGCTAGATAAAAAAATGCCCAGTTTTTCTTAACACAACTGACTGTTTCTTCACTGTCTAAAGTAATTGTGGAAATGAATTTAATGCCATTATTTTTATTAATAATATTGGAATAATATTGTTACCATCAAAATTCATAATTTCACCCCTATTACCACCCAAAATAGGGACATAAACCCCTCTATCTCTCTTATTAACCTCATCTTTTATCATTTTTGCATCAAGAAAGGCAATGTCTGTATCACTATAATTAGATAAAAACTGTAAAAAGTATATAGTACTATTAATATAATTCAAATATACCTGGAGTCTAGATTTTGAACCAATCCACAAAATAAATATATCATCCAGGAATCTGAGATATAATGACCAACAACTGTTAAAATCACTATTGAAAATATATTTGTCTTCCCATTCCGCCATGACTAGGTTTGCAAAAATGGGGACACAAGCAGCCCCCATCACAACACCGGTCTTTTGTTTGAAGTACTGGCCATCAAAAAACAAAAAATTGTTGGGTAAAACTGCTTCCATAAGAGCCACGATAGACTTAATTCTGTCATTAGAAAAACAATTATACTTCTTCCTAAGATGCTCTTCAAACTACTCCTAAACCTAACTGATGGGGTATAACTGAAAATAAATTATTGACATCAATAGTCACAAAAATAGCTTCCTTATTAAAAGGGGTATCATTTAAATGTTGTAAAAAATGCCACGAATCTCTACAAATCTGAGGAATGCTACCAACAACATCTTTCAAATATCCATCTATCCATTTAGCTATAAAGAATGTTTTTGACCTGGTTGCATCCACTTTAGGCTGCAAAGCGGGGTTAATGAGACTCTTATGTATTTTTGATATGCCAAATATACTAGCAATAACTGGCTTGTCATTACACATAAACTCATATTCACTTTTTAATATTTGTCCCTGTAGTAACATGTCTTACAACAAGTCGGTTGTCAAAAATGCCACAAAAATCTCATTCCTAGAAACCTCCTGATACGTATCTTCCATCAAAATAGAAGTCATAGCAGTAAGATAATCTGTGGGGTCAAAACTCACCACACCTCCCCCTTTGTCAGGCTTCATTACCCTTATGGTTTTATCATTGGCTATTTCAAAAAACAGTTCTTTTTCAGTCTGTGTAAGGTTATAATACTTTTTTAACACAAGGTTCATTTGAAACACTTCTTATTTCCCATTCATAAACTTTTTCAAATATTTGCACATAATTAACAGCCGGGTTAAATACACTAGGTCTATATAGCATGTCTGTTTTCATGTTTGTATTGTTAGTCAATAAAACAGCAAAATTAACTTTTCGTACGAACATTTTTAAATCAGTAATGATGTTCACAATGTTACTCCGACATGCTGGAAAAAAGGTCATCCCCTTAACTAGAACATCAGCATGTGCAGATAAAACCAAAATTTTAAAAGATCAGGTTAATAATAGATTTTGTTCTAATATATACAGGAAGATTACTTTTCCAAATTCGTATTTGCATTATTGAAGCATGCATCCCAATCACCAGAAAAAATCAGTAGTTAAGGGTCAGATGGTCAGGCTAGCTCATATGATCACTGAAAATTATGTTTTTGAACTTGAATGTGATTTATTGGTAAATATGTTCATTAAGAGAGGTTACCCTTCTACATTCGTCAGTGAAATAAAAAATGAGGTGATGGTTAAGAGAGACAGAGGGGGTTTATGTCCTTATTTTGGGTGGTAGTAGAGGTGAAATTATGAATTTTGATGGTAACAATATTACATCCAATATTATTAATAAAAATGATGGTATTAAATTCATTTCCACATTTACTTTAGATAGTGAAGCAATAGTTGGGTGTATTAAGAAAAACTGGGCATTTTTTTTATCTAACAGTGAGCTGCTTAGTAAGGTGGGTAGTGAGCCCCAAATAGTCTTTAGAAAAGATATGACCTTTAAGAAGTATTTGGCATCTAGGAAAGAGCAAGTTGGTTTGATTGCTTTAAGGAAGGGCATGTTCAAGCGTGGGAGATGTCCCATTTGCCCCCATATTTTGGTGATAAAGGATTTCAATATTATGGGGAAGATGTTCCAAGTACAAGGTTATTTTACTTGTTACTCAAGAGGGGTGGTTTATTTAGTTCCAAGTACAAGGTTATTTTACTTGTTACTCAAGAGGGGTGGTTTATTTAGTTAAATGTCAGCCTTGTTCTGCATTTTATGTGGGCAATACTATTTGAAAATTAAGTGAGCGTATTTATGAGAATTTGTTAGATATTAGGAATAGGAAAGATACAAATGCTTTATTTAAACATGTTCATGATTTTAATGATCATAGTTTTAAGTTTTTAGTATTAGAACAAGTAAAACAAGATCTACATGGTAGGATTACTAAGGAACATCTAGAAATGTGTGAATTTAAGTGGCAAGTTTTATTAAATGCAGTGACTAGCCCAGGTATTAATGAGGCTTGTTCCATTAATTCCATCTTAAGGTTAAGACACTATACTGTGGCTAATTGTGGGTAATTGATGTTTAATGTGTTAATTGCTTGTTTAAGAATTGTATTTAAGATGATTGCTAGATGTGTTTTTTGTTCTAAGGAAGTTCCAGTGTAGGAACGAAAGCACTAAACCTTCTTATTTATTAAATGCTTTGGATTTTATTTGGGTTGCCTACGTTATTGGTGTTGCTGCTCTACTACTACAGGTTTTTAAGTGTTCATTTTGTGTCACCGTTGATTCTCAGAGTTATGGAATACAAGATTCTTGAATATATTAGATCTAAAAGACAGGAATTGGGAAATTCGTTTAAAAACTAAAGGCAGGGAAAAGACAGTCTTTTCAACAAACAGCTCTTTCTATTATATTGTCCATCCTTCTGGGCCAGAAGATGTTCCTGCAACCTTTCAAAGATGAATGAACAGAGTCCTAAAGACCTATACAAAATATAATGCTGTCTACTTACAGAATGTTGTAATACACTCTGTGGATTGGAACTCTTATACAAGTAGGGCATAATCTGTATTAGACTACATGAAACAAGGCATTTAATGGTCAATGACTCCAAAAGTAAGTCAGGCATGAGAGAAGTAAAATATTCAGTTTATTTAACAGGAAGGGGAATTACCAGACCCAAGAAAGCACAAAAGAATTGAAAAAACTGGCCTAAGAAGGAAGTGAGAGCATTCTTGGGGTTATCTGGGTACTATTAAAATTTGTATGCCATTTTATAGCTTTAGCATACAGATCTGAGAAAGCGGAAGATGCCTCTTAAAGTAAAATGAACACTAGAGGCAGAAAATGCTTTTTAAAAAGTTAAAGTGTCATGATCAAATCCTGTTTTACCACCATCCCTAGATTTCAGTCGTCCATCATAGTTTACACCAATGCATCAGCAGTAGGCCCAGGAGTACCACTTTCATGGGCCTTTTAGGGGGAAGGATACCCTATAGCTTTTTAAGTTGTAAGCAAAGCAAAGTGGTGAATATTATACAACTGAGAGGGAATACTTTGGAATTAAGATGTCTTTGTCATCACCACTGAAGTATTATCTCATTGGTGCGGACTTTATGTTATTCAAAGGACATCATCACCACCACCACTGTTGTCATCTAAGCAACAGGATGAGAATGCTAAACTTTGTAGGTGAGTCTCTTTACTACCAGTTAATGTTATTGTAAAATATTGGCTAACCCCACCACAATGCAGGTGGCCTGTCTGCGGCTTACAGCCCACTTAGTAGGCCTTAACTAATGCTTTCAAGTGTGGGGGGGATGAGTTGAAATGCAATGTGGTAGTTCTTATCTTATGATGTGTCCCCCTCAGCTAATACCTCCTACCTAACCAGGATTGAATTGCTATGCATTAAGCCAAATGCAATTCACCTACGAGACTTTAACTCTCTTCCATTAACTGGGAGACTTACAAAACCTCAATCATGCATGCCTAGAAATCTCTGGACTCCTTCAATACAAACTATCTGGACCAGTTAGTCCACATCCAAACAGGGCCGATAAAATCTTGGACCTGGTCATTACCAATATGGGACAGTTTACTCCCCACCAATTGTAACTTCCTCCCTGGTCAAATCAGATCACAAGTCAATCACATTCATCATATAACTGAAACCTGCAACATCTTCCAATACCTCAGCATTCGGAGATTACAGTAAGATTAATCTACTAAAACTGAGTGATGACCTGGTGAAATTTCAAAAGCCCTTTCCATCTTGACAACTCCACTGCTTCTGCAGAATCCTTGACAGCCAAATTCTATGCATATGTAAATAGCAGCACAGATGATTTGGTTGCACTCATAGGTAGGTACTGGGCCATCTGCCTTGCAATTCAGTTTCCCTTTTTGTGCTCAAAATAACCTAATCCATTTAGTTTTAGAGTGGCCTTACCCATCCCATGGTTGACAATTATATATTACCTCAATGAGAATAAATGGGATCATATCGTAAATAATTTGAGGGGACCCATGCATGGGATAAAGCATTTAAGAGCTGTCTCTGTCCAGCTGTAGAAAAGGAGGCAGTTTTGGGGTGTATTTTCTGTTTCACTTCCATAGATCAAAGTTGTGCTTGAATATGAAGCAGGATGAACTTTGTTTTCTGTGGATGGTGACTCTGTTTCAGAGCAGTGTTATCTTCTTTGAGATATACCTGTCCCTCCAAACTGTTCTGTTGATGTTGCAGAAGAGATGTAGATCCCTAGACCAAGTAGTTTTGATGCCATTTGCTTTGCTGTTGTGCAGTAAATCCATTAATAGTGGGTCAGAACATGCCTTGTATGCCAGTCACAGGTCACCTCTTACCAGTCTGTAGGATACCGAGTATAATGCTAGGGCTTTGTGTTGGTCCATGAAGGACATGTTGTTTAAGCATTGTATCCTTTTAGTAAGGTATCTCTGAAGGCTTCCATTTGTTGCATGTGTCTGGACAGATGAATGCCAAAGGGGCATTATGTTCAATGACTGGCCTCATAAGAGCTGAGTAAAGGGAGACTTTGATGATGTGAGATATTGCCAGATATGCCAGAAGAAGTAGGGTAGTGGATGTGTAACATGTGTCAGCATAGCTGGAGTATTGTAAAGAATTATATGTCATTTGTATATCAAACTGATTTGTACAGGTGTGTGTGTTGAAAATGTATTTGTAAAGCTGCTTGTGTTAAAAATATACCAACAGTGGGTTCTGCTGGACAGAAAATAAATACACTTGTATGTCAGACAGTATTGTAACTGTTGGAATGAATATATTGTAACAAATGATACTGGAAGAGAAGAGGTTAATCTCAGTCCAGCTAACTTTGAAAAATAGTCTGAAATTAAATTACCTGGTTTGGGCCATAAATAGTGTATTTTAAAGTTCTGAGTGCAACCAGAGACAAAATGTCTGTGAAAACCATGAGTAGGAGCTCTACCATATTGTCCTTAGAGAAGAACTAATTGCTACCCTGAAAGGGTGGACGTTTTTGAAATGGTTTTATACCTTCCACATGTATAACACATCTTAGCAAAGCTGTATGTGTATGTATGATGACACATAGGTGCTAGATTCTAGTTCAGTTTCTAGTAAAGGGAGTAGTGTGAGAACCAGAAGTCAGATGACCAGATGTATGTGATGTCATTCTGTAATCTAGCACTGAAATTATGTTTTAATACTAGATGAAACAGAAGTCTCAGGGCAGTCTGTTTGTGAAACCTGACAAAGCACTACTCACCCACGTCATCCTGCCTTGCTCTAATAAGTGAACTAGGGAATAGTAATTCTTTAGATCAGTCAGGAAAATATAGTTTGATTAGTTAAGTACTCGTTTTCTGTATCTGTGTGAATCTATCCATCAGTGATATTTTTAATATTTCCTGTGATCGAAATTCTGGTGTTTATTGTAACTAGATATTTAATATTTTCATGCCCTGTTATTATTTATTATTAAATATATTTAAACTTTTTATGTGGCTGGTCATTCAGAGGATATTTTAACATTTGAGAGTACTTATATTTATTTGGCGACACTGTGGCCACTTCTGAAAGCCTTGCTGTATTGGTCAAACACTACCATTTGTATTAGTATTAATTTTACTCAGCATAATTGGGTACTCTTGTAAGAGCCTTAGAATAGCTGGCTGTGGGGTGTTCTGGTGACAGTATCTACCTTATAGTCTGGGCAGAGGGGGCATAGCTGGTAAATCTGTGCCAGCATTTCCCATGTATACGTGTGAAAATCAAATCTCAAAGAGTGTGTGTCAGCTACTTGGAGCATGGACACAGAGCACTGGTTTCACAGAGAGGGTGGTGGAGGACTTGGTTTGGAACACTCAGCTAAGTACTCAACTCTACAGCTGTGCTACTGGAGAGTCTTATTTTGGGCCTGGAGAGAGAGAGCTGGAAACCCAGACCCAGGACTGTGTTCCCTGTGTTTTCCTAAGGGAAATTCTGCTTGGTGCAGAGAGCTGCATAAGGAAATACTGTGTGTATCTATCTTTGTTCCAAGTGAGCATCTCTCACTGGTGTCAGTGGTGAGGGCTGAAGCTCCATGATTACTGGTCCAGAGCAGGGACATCACAGGGACAATGACATCTCTAGATCTAGACACATCCCTTTGTTTATAAGATGTGCAATATAGAAGGACTTTCTTAAAATGATGGACAGATGTTAGCCAAAAGTTAGGTCACTGTCCACATATGTTCCCAAATCCCAAACAACTGGTCAGCTCTTAGAGGTGTATTGTCAGTGTGGTAGATCCCAGGGTAAATGACGTCCCAAAGGATATAATATTGCATTTTTTGGCATTTAGTTTCAGTCTCTGATTTTGGAGCCCATTATTTATTTGGGATAAACCTTCTTGCAAGATGGCTCATGATGTAAATACAATGCTAAATTTAAAAAGAAATGCTTGTGGTAGAACCTTAATATAAAAATGTTCTATAATAAAAGAAAAAAACTCATTGTATGCAAAACTAAATTTAACTCTCAAGATGCCAGTAATGCTCTTACTAAATATAACAAGGAACTCTGGACCCTGATCAAATTAACCAAAGCCAGATACAAGGTAAAAATAACCAACCAGGTAAAGGATAGCCACAAAGCCTTCTTCAAATGTATTAAAAATCTCATAAACAATGACCAGCACTGCTCAGAGTTAATAGTAAAGGATAGCACATTCTAAGACCCACAGGACATGGCCAATTTACTAGCGGACAAATTTAGTTCAAACCTCATCTCTCTTCCCTTCTATGTTCCCAGATCACATACCTGCATCTATCACCCCCACCACCACCAAATTTCCCAAGAACAAGTCTCAATGTACTATTGAAGGCCAAGAACACTACTTCTATGGGGCCAGATTACATACCAGACTGTCCACTAGTCAGTCTGAAACATGACACATTAGACCACCTACAGGGGTTATTCAATATCAGCCTGCAAACAAATAAATGGAGGCAAGCAAAGCCAAGCCCCTGCACAAAAGAGTGGCATCAACAGACCTGGATAATTACAGGCCCCTAAGCTTGATGAACCACATATGTAAGATTATGGAAAAGAACATTATGGGATTAATAAATGAGGACATAGGTAACCTGCAAAGTCTTGATCCAAGCCAGTTCAAATTCATTGAGGGCAGATCCTGCCTAGTTTATCAGGTTGACTTCTTTGAGAAGGTTATTGAAGCAATGGAAGAGGGCATATCAGTAGACAATGCATATCTAGACATCACAAAGGCATTCAGAACCATCCCATACTCAGGTATCATAGATAATCTCTCCTAGCTATGTGTAAATCCTTATGTAACTCTGGGCAGCAAACCTGCTCACAAATAGAACCCAGAAAATTAGGGTGGGTGGCCCTACCTCCTCCAAACGACTTGTCACTAGAGGCGTACCCCAAGTTTCAGACATTTGGGCTACTCCTCTTTGACATTTATTTCCCAGACATCAAAACAAAAGTTAATGGTTTATGCCTGACCAAGTTTGTAGGTGACTGTAAATGTAGTGCTATCATAAACTCCCCATAGGACACCAAAATCCTTCAAAAGGGCCTTTCCCAAACAAACAAACAAACAAACAAGTAGCTGGTATCAAAACCATGGACTAAAACTAAATGCTAAGAAATGTATAGTTGAAGCCTTTGGCAAACATGACTTTCCTTGTAACTATCACAGTGACAGCACACCCCTGAATGTTAATCAGTAGTCAGAGATATGTGAACCTAAGGAGACAATTATATCTAAAGGTATAATGTCCAGGTCCAAGGATGTAATCATTCCGCTGTACTCAACTTCTATCAGGCCAATCATTGAATTTATTGCCCCATTTGATATGTACCTGTCCAAACACTTGTCACAGCTGTAGTGAACACAATGCTTTCTCACTTAAAAAAAAATCGAGGGCCTGAATCATAAAAACTATGCAAGCCATCTCAAAGCCTTATCACTCTTCTTGGTATCATGCAGGCTCCTAATAGGCAAACTCTGCCTCATGTAGACAACCTCTGTAGAACCTATCCTATCAGACCTATTAAACATTTACATGACCAATGGTAGCATGAACACCCACTGAAGGGGTCTTAATCTCTTTTCATAACATAAATGGAAAATGTTGGAGGGATAGGTAAGCAGCACAGATAATATCTATTCTATGGAGCTATCTTCCACTCCACATAAAGCAAAGCATTTATCTTACTTTATTAGTACATGATTTGGATGACTGAATGGATAGGAATCATAAATTCATTTCCAGTTTAGTATTCATGTCCCTGCATGGATATGGGCAATAAGTAACCACCCAACATATCATTGTTCTGACCATCTCTGGCTTATTTGTTTGCAAAACATGATGCTAAAAACTATCATGGGAATTTAAAGCTAGGCTTCTTAAGATCTTCAAAAATCAATAGCCTTGTAAGTAACTATGAACCTATTTACCTAAAAGAGAAGACAATACAGAATAACCTGAAGAAGCATGGGCATCATCCACTAGAAATCCATAAACAAGGAAAATGGAGAAAGGCACCTTCAGACTGTGTTACAAATAGTATGAAAGACTGTCCCCGGGATTCAGTAAAGTTCCATGCAAGAATAAATTGCTCTTGCACGGAATGGATTGTGTCTGTGCAGCACAGCAGTGCACCTTGCATATTCATGAAGGCATGCTACTGTAACACCTACATGGACACAATCTGTGAATGAGTGCAGGAGGCACGTTACAGCAGTGCCCCCTCATGTAACATGCCCCCTTCACTCAGAAAGTGCCATTACAGCACTTTTAAAAGCAAAAACACAGTTGTCTGTGGATATACTGCACAATTGTGCAGTATATCCACAGAATGCGTGCCACAGACATGCATCTGGAGCATGTCACCCCAGGCCCCTGCTGAAAATAGGCTTCTCGTCTTAGTCAGACTTACCCGGTCAACAAATGTTAAATGAAGAAATAAAATAACAGAGTAGAAACACAACACTGACATGCCTGAGTTCCCATACACCTCAAAAATACATGCTAACACAAAACCCGTTATGCCATGCACATTTAAAGTGCGAAAACTGTCCCTAGTGTTGTGCCCTTGTTCCCCCATTGCAGCAGGCATACTGCTAAAGTGAGAAAAAGTTACATTTCATTTAAATCCTCAAAATCTTTTTTTTTTATTAAACCAATAAAGTTTAACCGTAGCTGAGCGGTGTGTTCGTCGTGCAGCTATGCATAGCAGAGTTTAAACATCAAAAGAAGTTAAATAGAAATATGCACAGTACAAATAGTGAAACTGGAATAGTGTAGCAGTTAGACCGTTTGCCTAACATGCAGGTAGTCATGGTTCGATCCCCACAGCAGTCCATACATTTTTATATGTGAAACACAACTAAAATGTATTTTTCATAAATATGTAGTGAATATTATTATGTATATGTTAACCAGGGTAGTGTAGCAGCCCCAAATGTGAGGGGTTAGTGAAATTTAAAGTTTACGCAAGATTTAGCATAGCAAGCGGATTTGCGCACTGGTAAGCAGGGCTTAGCATCTACCCCTTTAAGCAATGGTTATCTTTGCTAAGCGAGTTTGTCCGGTGCTTAGCTTAGCTCAGCAGTTTCAAAACTGTCCAATCACATTAAGGGGCAGGAAATTAGCCCTATTTAAACCTCACAGGTGGGAATATAGCCCATAACCAGTTGTAGCTCCCCACTGTAGCCATTATGGCTGGTGTAGGTGAAGGTGTGCACTTTCCAGTGTAGCTCTGGGGCATTCAAGAGTCTAGGGTCATGATCAGACTCCTCATTAAAGACCATGAAGGCCGACTACTGCAGGACCAGTACCAGGGCTCCCAATACAAAGCAGAGGCCTGAGACCATCTTGCCTGAGATCTCACCACTGCCACTGGCATCCCTCGGACTGGTGAGCAGGTCCAGCATCACTTTGCCAACTTGAAGCGGAGGAAAAGGGACCTTTTGGACCAGTGGGTCCAAGATACCTGGGCGGGGAATGCTCCAGCCATGTGTATTAGTCAAAATAAGTGTTCCTCCAAAGTCCAGCCTGTGTATGTGATGGATAGGTATGCATAAATGTTTTTTCTCATCTCCTGTACAGCTGCAGATGAGAGGGCTGTGAACTTGGAAGCCATCACCAACAGGCTGCTAAGGCTGCATCGCGAGGCTGGTGAGTAACAATCTAGCTGGTATTATGTAGGGCAAATAAATAAAAAGTAGTAGAATGTCACCTTGTAGTATTTGCAAATGGGTTGGTTTTTAATGACTGAAGAAGCCAGTAAGAGAATAATAGTGACATACAGGTTATATATCAATAAAAGTGTAAGTACTTGTCAATAAAAGTGAAAACCCACACTGGTTGTGTTTACTCTGCTATTGTATGACTTGAAATGTTTCATGCACCAAGATCTGATATCAGAATGGTAATGTTGTGTTAGCCACTGTTTTCCACATTGTGCTATGTCAAAAGGTATGTATAGGAATGCATAGATAAGAATGTTGTAATCACAAGGTCAGATTGTACAACCAAGAGAGAGAATTAGACAGAAAACATTCAAGAAAAAGACAGCAGTTTCTCAATAGCTTGTTCTGATGAAACACAAACTTGTTGTATTTTAGCAGAAACAGCCAAGGTTCGAATCCCAGGCATGATAGTAAGCTGTATGCATAATTTCAACTAGGATTTTGTGAATATGTGTAGAAACAGTCAGGCAGTGTCAACATAAATTCCCTCCACAGGTCTTCCAGGTAAGCGAAGGTATAAAGTAGCTATAAGAAGGCTGTAGTTATACTGTGTCCAACACCCATAGTCCAACCCCAATGCTGCAAATGACAGCAAGATAAGTACATACACCAAGTGGTCTCCCCCAAGAAATGTTCAAACGTGTCATGCTGTCACAGCTATCGGTTCCTGCTCCCAACAACCAGGGTGACCGATAGAAATCAAGGCAGAGTACAGCAGTAGCAGGCACACGTGCACACACACACACACACACACACACACACACACACACACACACACACACACACACACACACACACACACACACAGAGCATGAGTGCACATATGTAACCCTGACTATGTGAATATGGGTAGAAACAGTCAGGTAGTGTTAACAAACATTCCCTACACAGGTCTTCCAGGTAAGAGAGGATATAAAGTAGCTATAAGAAGGCTGTAGTTATACTGTGTCCAACACCCATAGTCAAACCCCAGGGCTGCAAATGACAGCAGGATAAGTACATACACCAAGTGTACACCCCCAAGAAATGTTCAAAAGTGTCATGCGGTCACAGCTAACGGTCCCTGCTACCAACAACCAGGGTGAAATTAAGGCAGAGTATGTCAGTAGCGCACACACACACACACACACACACACACACACACACACACACACACACACTATGAGTGCACATATGTAACTCTGACTATGTGAATATGGATAGAAAGAGTCAGGAAGTATTAACAAACATTTCCTCCATGGGTCTTCCAGGTAAGAGAAGGTATAAAGTAGCTATAAGAAGGCTGTAATTATACACTGTGTACAAACATACCATTGCCCAACCCAAGGCAATAGGCTGTTGTAATAATACCTGTAGAGTACTGATTAGAGCAATGATCATTAAAGCTGTGATCACTGCAAGAATCTACCTTTGTTAATTGACATCACTCTCTCTTCCCCACCTTATCTTCACCAATAATCTAAACACATAAATGAATGGGTATGTTGTCCACCAAACCTACTGTTGTGACGTGTTCTATTGTGCTATAAATGTTGAAATGTATTCCAATTAATGTTTCCTGTTCAAATATTATCATTGGTGGCCTGTTGCTATCAATGTAACCCGCATGCCGGTGTAATGCCCACTGTGGTTCCATATATGCATGTGTTCTGTTTGCTATGCAAAAGTTGCAAATCTGTTGTTTTGGGTTAATAGGAATACTCATCCATGCTGTTATAACTAATCCTGGAATGTGTCTACCATTACTAACCAGCATATGTTCTAAAACTGCAACACCATAGCATGCCTGGGAAGGTCGATCCCAGTGGATCTGCCTCTCCTGCCTCATCTGGCCATGGCACCGGGCCCCAGCATGTCTAGGACCCAACCCCGGACCTCTTCGTCTGCTGGCCATGCACCATCTTTGGGTGGAACCACCTCAGGGGATGGGGTCCATCCCCCCCTGGGTGCAGGCACAGACAGGATCTTGTCACCCGAAACCAAGTCAGGGGTCTGGTGCGTAGCACAGCTCCACAAGGAATTGGGAGATCTGCTATGCCAGCTTGAGAGCTGCGTGGTGCATTTGGAGGGTCAGCCTGCCCCTCCTGCTCAACCCCAGCACAGCCACCTTTGGGAGCCATGAAGGTGCAGTGGTGATTGCCCATGGGTGGGGACCTCAGTCCCACTGTATCCATCTGGGGGCTCGTGGGCTTCTGATTACAAAACACCCCACCCCATCCAAGGTGTTTACCCCCCACATGGGTCATATACTGCTACGTATGCTGTCTTGTCTTTCTTCTCAGTATTCCTACCCAAACTACCTCCCCAAAAATACCTACTATCCTTCCCCAACATCCCACTCTCACCTTAAAAAAAAGGGGCAATCTGTTTCCAAAAAAATGTTGCCCCATGCATAGCTGTCCATTTCACACAAGTGTCCACTGGACACATGTAATCTGGTCTGTCTGTCTTCACAACACATTATTGTTGTCCTCACCCCTCTCTCAGGGGTTTGAGTGTCCAGCTTTACCTCCAAATTCAGTATATATGCACAGCTGTTGCTGTAGAAGTAATGGACAGCTATGGACCTTCCCTACACCCATCCTGCACATCCCCAGCTATCTTTCATATTGTCTTTCCCTCTTTGTGCCCCCTTTTTCACCACTGTCCTATCACCCCTTTTTTCTTTTCTTTTAAAGAAATTAGCACGAGGGTAAGCGGAGTAAGCAGTAGTAAGTGGGACTAAGCTTGTTTGCATGGTGCTAAGTGATGCCTACACAGATTAAGCATTTTTTAGGGCTAACTGTGTATAACCATAGTTAACCGGAAGTTAGCATTACTTACTGCCACACAAACCCACTTATAACTGTTTAAAGGTGCCTTAATCACTCTGTATCCAACAGCCCTTGTTCTACCCAGCAACAAAATAATCAGCCCTTGCAAGACTTGAACCCAGGACCCTGCATACCATAGTCACAGCAATTTACCACTAAGCTATCTGAGCTGTATACATGTTTGAGGTTTTTCAAATGTATCATTCAGCACAATCATTCAACAATAGGGAAAAGGTTTGTTAACATTAGTCAAGTTTTGTACATAGACATAAATGTATATGTGTATTATATGTAGAGATATACATATAAAATATACACATATATATATATATATATATATATATATATATATATATATATATATATATATATAAAAGTAAATAAATACATTTTTTTCCACAGGTTCGTACCAGGCTAACTGCCCTTGTGGGCCAATTTCAACCTAGCTAATTACCCCATGTGAGAATCAAACCCTGCAGCTTATGTTTGTAAGGTAAACACCTTAATCATTATGTCAACCTCCCAAGGACAATATATATTGTGTCAGTATGTATGTAAAACAAATGTTATCAATATCCATATATATATATATATATATATATATATATATATATATATATATATATATATATATATATATATATATATATATATATATATATATATATATATTTATATACATATATGGGTCTAGGACTATTCACTGAAAGCACATTTCACCGAAACTCAAATGACTGTGCACAAATCACTGAAAGCACAATTCACTGAAAACTCAATTCACTGAATATATAGTAAGGGGGTGTGGGGGCACTGCCCCCCACATTGGGGGTGTGGGGGCATAGCCCCCCATATAGTTTGGATATATATTAAGTTTAGAAAAGAGTAATTTATTGAAATTGCAAGTATCCATGTGTATAGCTCAAAATATTTAAAACAGGCCCCCACACACACCCCTTACTATATATTGTAACTCCAGGGTTGCACTGCAGTGGGGAAAAGGCCATATATAACTTTCAGTGAAATGTGTTTCAGTGAATTGTGTTTTCAGTGAATTGAGCTTTCAGTGAATTGTGCACAGTGAAATGTGTTTCAGTGAAATGTGCTTTCAGTGGATAGTCCTAGACCCATATATATATATATATATATATATATATATATATATATATATATATATATATATATATATATATATATATATATATATATATATATATATATATATATATATATATATATATATATATATATATATATATATATATAAATATAGGGTCTATATTATAGTCTCGAAAGCCAACAATGTTGAATCTGATATTGCTGACACGAGAATATCGAATGCTCAGAATCTCGAGCATGTAAACGGAAATCTCTGTAAGAGGAGATTTTCATTTACTGCAATGTAGTGCGGTCTCGGAGTTGGTATATTTAAGTAGCGGGGGGTGTGGGGGAAGCAGCCCCCCACATAAGGGGTTCTGGCCCCACGTGAGGGGTGCAGGGGGGCTTTAACCTGTTAGGGTACTTTTTTCATTTTTCTTTGTCTATTTATAAGGTTGATGTTTGAAGACATCGAGCATATGGTGTTGACCATATTTTGTCCAATGTTTTCAAACATCGATCTTATAATATAGACCCATATATATATATATATATATATATATATATATATATATATATATATATATATATATATACATATACATATATATATATATATATATATATATATATATATATATATATATACATGTGTGTGTGTATATGTGTGTGTGTGTGTGTGTGTGTGTGTGTGTGTGTGTGTGTGTGTGTGTGTGTGTGTGTGTGTGTATATATACATGCAGCACCCATTGCCACTACAGTTACCTGCCTGTAAGTCTGTCCCTCAAAATAAATGAAATTGCTTTTTAATACAACTTCCATTGATGTGACACAGGCATTAATGGTAGTATTACTTAGGACATTTGTATTAAACAACTGTTGTTCAAACCACAAAACACCTGTGTCTTGAGGTATAACAAAAAACAAATTGTGCACATCAGTTGTCACAAATATCCCTGTAGCAACATATGGCATATCATTGATTAATTGTAAAAGATGTCATGAACCTTTGCAAACATGTATATATTTCAT
This sequence comes from Protopterus annectens, assembly GCF_019279795.1. Lineage (NCBI taxonomy): Eukaryota > Metazoa > Chordata > Ceratodontiformes > Protopteridae > Protopterus > Protopterus annectens. The sequence continues at coordinate 1,764,835,627 of NC_056743.1, forward strand.
CAATCCAGTTTTTACATGTTCATCAATCCACTGGACTATAAAATAGGTTTTACTCCTGGAACCATCAACTATGGGTCTGAAAGATGGATTATCTAGGCCTTTATGTATTTTGGACATACCGAGTACTCTGGCCAAAGCTGGTTTATTATTATAAATGAAATCATAGTCTTTTTTCATAATCTCACCCTGCATTAACATATCATTCAGTAATAAATCAATATTGCGAAAAGCTACTTTGATTTAATTTCTAGAAACCTCACAATATTTATCACTGAATAATAGAGAATTCATGTTACTGATATAATCAACAGAATCCATAATGACAACCCTGCCCCCTTTATCAGGTTTCATAACCCCTTATACTATGATCATGTGTAAGTTCATTTAAAATGATCATTTCCTCTGCAGAAACATTATGATATTTATCCATACATTTCTTAACTAGAATGAATCTTATTTCACTCTCACATAATTTCTCAAAGGTCTGTATACAGGGATTTAAAGACAGGTTAAATGTGCTAGCACGATGTAAACTTTCAATACTGGCCGCATTATTTTCAGTTGTATTAGAAAATACCAAGTTAAAATTCAGCTTACACATATAAAGTTTTAAGTCACACAGTCTGAAAAATGCTGGTCTGTTTAGCTGGTATAAATGTCATTCCTTTTGATAAAATATTAGCATGACCAGTATTTAATGATTTACTGGAGTAGTTGTATAGTTTGTAATCACCAGTGTCATTTACAATGATATTTAACATGGGAAATTAAATTCCTCCAGTTGTTTCACTGACACTCACATCTCCACAATTGACTACTCCATGCAAAACATTATCAACACTGTCTAAGTCAAAATTCTGTGTATTGAACTCATCAACTGTTTCAAATGATGTATGCAGCTCTACTTCAGTCCCATGTGGAAACATGAATGGATTATCTTTCACTGCTGTATCAGGAGTTGTTACCTGAAAATTAACAGTTTGTGGAAAAAAGTTAAAAACATGTATCTGCTCATATTCATTCAAACTCTGCTCCCCAGCTATCTCCAGTTGTAATTGTTTGTCCTCTTTGGTCGCACACCCTGTTGGATGTACATATTCCTTGTATCTTGTTGTTGCCATGAAGGCCAATGATTCCGTTGGTTCTGTAACCATTCCGACCTGCAGGCCCCTCCATCTCTAAAGGGGTGGCTCCATTTGAAACTACAGAGGCGTTTGTGCTTACGTCATGCTTATTACGAGTCGTTTGATTGCTCCTTGGGATTTGAGGACTTGCCTGTAAAGGGTACGCCCATTTATTGGCATATGCATCAAAATCCCTTTGAAGTTGTTTAGTTTTACGTTCCAAGTTCTTTAAACAATGAGCATCAACAGTAGAAATAATGTTGTTAAACTGAGGCATATACTGTTCGAATAATGAATCATCCCGAATACTCTTATTTAACATGTTCAACTCATGGTCCAGTTGTTCCAGTCGCATAGTATTGTATTTGATGATGAGGTGCATTAAATCACAGCCGGTTTTGTCATCAAACAAATTGTGTAGTTCAGACAAAAAAATTATCATTGCCATTAATGCCATTGGGGTGGTGCCATATATGCAAACCTTTGAGGACTTGTCCCCTCTCAATATTTTTAAACAGATAGGTATTGTCTAACTGTAGTCTCTTGTATTCATGCAACAAATGTTCAAATTTCCTTAACTGTTCTGTAAGAGACATATGTGGACCAGAGGAGTTAAGAACTATATGAGAATGGTTTGTTTGACTGTTAAAATTAAAATTGTTTACCTTCTGGTCATACTGTTCATAGACAGAGCCCTGTGCCATATTAACTGCATTTTTTTGAGTAATAGAAACAATACTGTTTGATAACTGAGTAAGAGGTAAGCCCAGCGTATCTGCTGAAGCACTGATGTTCAAATCCTCGGAAAAGAATTTGCGTGGCCGTTCTTGGGGATCTGCCCTTTCCCCAATGTAGAGTGGTCTTGCAATTGGTATATTTAGTTGGGGGGTGTGTTTGTTTATTTTGTTTGCAGACGGCTAAGAGAATTCTTTCCCTAGGAAATAATTCGATGATTTGGCCGTTCGCTGTTTTTAGTTTCCGACGTTTAGGTATCGATGATTTTGGATTCGACAACCAAAGCTTTCGATGTTATGATATAGACACTATATATACGCATATATATATATATATATATATATATATATATATATATATATATATATATATATATATATATATATATATATATATGCACAAAAGAGACAATGTCTGGAAAGCCTGGCTTAAGAGAAAAGAACCACCCCTACTACAAAACTACAAATATCGACGTAATCTTGCCAAAAATCAAACCAATAAAGACAAAAGAAATTACTACAACTCAGCCCAATCTAAGGACAAGTCCAACCCACGTAAGTTCTGGTCAAGTCTAAACAAGATTCTTTCTCCTGGCCAGCCCTCCAACCCCTACCCCTACCCTAACACATCTCCTCTTGAGACTGCTACCCTCCTCAATAGACACTTCATTGAAACTATCCAAAAACTCACTCCCTCCAACTCTAAGTTTACTGCCATCCCCTCTCCCTCCCACCAACTTAATAACAACCTCTTCTCCTTTCAAGCTGTTTCCACTTCCTATATCAAAACTCTTCTTCTGAAACTAAAACCCTGCTCTCCCTCTACTGACAACCTCCCATCTAACTTCCTCAAACTAGCAGCTGAGTCTATAGCATATCCTATATCTATTCTCATCCAACAGGTCAATCCAAGAAGCCACTGTACCTCTCATTTGGAAATCCTTTTCCACAATTCCCCTCCATAAAGGTGTAAACTCATCAGATCCATCTAACTTCCGACCCATCGCCATCCTGTCCCCTCTCTCTAAAATACTTGAGAAATGCATTCATTCACAACTTCTCAACTATCTCCTCCAGCATAACCTATTTACTCCCACTCTGCATGGTTTTCGCCCTAACCGTTGCACAACTACTGCTCTCCTATCATTTACTCGTACTATTGCTGAAGCCCGTGACAGCAACAAACTCATATCCTGTCTCTTCCTTGATCTATCCAAAGCTTTCGATACAGTATCACCCATTGCTGCTAACTAAACTGGCTAATCTCAACCTTTCAACTACCTCTCTATCCTGGTTCTCCAGCTATCTCTCTCACAGGCAGCAATCAGTAAAATGGCTGTATTCTTGTTCTTCTTATATTCCAGTCCCATTTGGTGTTCCACAGGGCTCCATCTTGGGTCCCCTCCTATTTAATGTATTTACTAACGAACTGCATAAATCATGTCAAAACGTCTCCCTCATCCAATAAGCTGACAACTCCACTCTTATCTCCACCTCTAGCAATGCCTCTGAACTTCTCACACTAACCCAAGATATCTTTGCATCTACTGAAAAATGGCCATCTGATAACTTACTCAGTCTTAATCCTAAAAAGACTAAGCTCTTGCTTTTTCTCCCCGAGTCCCTCTCTCACCACACTTCCACTTTTACCATTACATCCTCCAACAACACTATCATAAAACATGAACCCCAACCAAAGCTCCTGGGAGTCATCATTGATGATGTACTTAAGTTTAACCCTCACATACTTCACTGTATCAAAAAAGCCCACCAGAAACTAGGACTACTATATCGCAATAAAAAGTTCCTTAATGTAAACGCTAGACTCTCCCTGGCTCAAGCCTTCCTCCTACCCTCCCTCTTTTATGCAGCCCCTATTCTAACTAACATCCAATCTACTACTATGCTCAAACTACAACAGACATACCACAAGATAGCTCGATTTGTTACAGACTCTCCTTACAGGTCTCACCACTGCCTAGCCCTAAATGCCTTTCAGTGGCTTGAACTCCCCCCAAAACTCCTACTACTACAATTCCAAATATTACACACTATTATATACAAACCATCTTCTTGCCCTGCTCTATCCACCCTGATATCTCTCTACTCCCCTTCCACGACCCTACATAGCTCTAACCAGCAACTTTTAGATCCTTACCATCCAAAAAGAAATGTTGGGAAACTTCTGTATAAATGCTCTGTTGTCCAAGCCTGGAACAAACTCCCTATACACATCCGTTCCATTTCCCACTCTCCATACTTTAAAAAAGAATTTAAACAGTATCTTCTCAACACTAAGACTTGTCCCTGCCATGACCCAACCTAGGTTAATAACCACTCCTATCTCCACTATATGTTAAAATGTTCCAAATGATTTCTACCTGACTTTGGATAGTTTGTTTAATAGATTAGGCACTTTGCATTCAGCGTTAAATTTCAAGCTTACTTTGTTCCCTTTTGTATACTCTACCCTCTACTATACTGAAGTACAAATCTTTTAATTTTACAGTAATTTTTAATTAATGTTCTTGTTTGAGATTCATGTTTATTGCATTATTTTTTTTTTGTAACCTGCAGCTTTTCTCCTCGGGTCTCCACTGAAAATGGGCTATTAGCCCAGTTGGACTAACCCGGTTAACAAATGTCAATAAATAAATATATATATATATATATATATATATATATATATATATATATATATATACACACACACACACACACACACACACATATATATATATATATATATATATATATATATATATATATATATATATATATATATATATATATATATATAAATATATATATAGGTCTACCTGACATTACCAACATTCCAGAATGCCGACAACCATATGGCCAACACCATATGACAGACATTCGGAATGCCGACACTGCGGAACCGGCATCTCACTATAGTGCAGAATGGAAAGAAGTTGGTATATTAAAGTTACGGGGCGTGTGGGGGGCAGAGCCACCCAGGAGGGTGCAGGGGGGCATAGCTCCCCTACTAGCAGTTGAAAGGAAATTTTATTTTCCTTTTACATGGTCTACTTACAATGTTGAGATTTTGGATGCTGGTCATATGGTGTCGGCTGTATGGCTGTTGGCATTCTGAAATTTCAGCATTGTGAAGTAGACCCATATATATATATATATATATATATATATATATATATATATATATATATATTTTTTTTTTTTATTTATTTTATTTATTTATTTATTTGCAGTTGGTTAACCAGGATAGTCCATTGGGCCAATAAGAACCCGTTTTCAATGGAGTCCTAGGGAGAAAAGCTCCAAGACAAAATAAAGATTACAGCAGTTACAATTAAATTTTAGGTTACATTAAGTACAAAAAACAAACATTGCATTTGTAAATATACAGTTTCGTGAAATGAAATAGTACAATTAGAGAATTATAAGAAGTTATTTACAATTGGCTTAGTATTTGCTAGATGCAGATATGAAATTCGAGTCTGGAATAAATAAGATAGCTGCCTGCAGGAAGAGGAGAATAGGCTATGTGTGGTGGGATCCGGAGCATACCCACTTGTATGTTAGATGTGAGTGAAGTGATTTTTTTAAAGGAAGAGAGGTTTTTGGTGGTACGGATGGAGGGAGGGAGGGAGTTCCATAGGCGTGTCAGGGCAAAGGACAGGAGGTTTTGTCTTGGGGACGAATAGGTTTGTACAATTCTATTAGGTTTTGGTTGTTAGATCTTAGGAGTCTTTCTGGGTGGTGCATTTTAAAGGTAGAGGAAATGGAAGGACAGAGAGAGGGGTGAAAAATGAGTTTGTGTGCATAATTAAGTTGAGTATAGGAGAGATAGTTGGGTAATTCTAGCCAGTTTAGTTTGTGGAGAGATGTACAGTGGTGGGTTGAAGATTTGTGGCTAGTGGTAAATTTGGTAATTTTATTATAACAAGAGGACAGTTTTTTTCTTGAAAGGGGATTGTAGGTTTGTTAGGAGAGGGGCACCATAAAGGAGGGAAGGGATGAGAAATGTAGTAGAGAGAGTGAGCTTAGTAGTTGCAGTGAGGTAGCGATTGTGTCGGTAGAGCATGCCAAGTTTTTTGTGGGGTTTTTTTTATAACAAAATCCAAATGGCAAGAGCAAAACAAGGCAGGTATACCAGAATAGCATATAGATGTCCTCGATACTTCAGTAGTCCACAGTATGCGAACAAATAGCCAGTACTGCAACTAATTCATTATAAAAATAATATAATTTATTTTTCACAAACAGGTTAGCACTTTCACCAGATGGCTTCATCAGACCTACTAAACATTTCACTCTTCAGTTTAAATACAAAAAATGGCAGGAAAAGAGCCATTCTTAAAGTGAAAGGATCAATTATTACTTCCAACCCATATAAAATCAACTCTGCAAATATATACAATGAGACAATAATCAATGTATCTATTCAAAAACATTCACATATATCTAATATATAATATTTAATATTTGATACACTAAAAGCATGAGGGAATAACATACCTAAAATGTATATGCATGTCTAACAAATATATACAGACATAAATACATGAATGTATATTTCAATAAAAAGTAAAAAGTAAAAATAAAATGAGAATAAAAATAATAACAATTCATATTACATCCTAAATGTAGCCTATAACGTGTAATATGAATATAAATATAAATATAAATGGTAATCAACAATGTAAACTGAATAAATACATATCTAAACTATACCTAAGCCTTTAATTTCCTCATTTTGAGGAAAGGTTGAATGGGAACCTTACCATTTAATCCAGGGCTAATATCAGACCTGAATCTCATGATCCAATTAGTTTCCCTCGCTTCTGTAAAAGTCTTAATGTCCCCTCCTCTAATACTCCTAAATATATTCTCCACTATTTTAAACCTAAAACTATGTCCCTCTCCTCTCTCTGCGACATGTTTTGCTAGGGCATTGGTCATTGATCTGATTCTGATATGGTAAGTGTGCTCACGCATCCTATCCCTCAGACACCTATTTGTCTTGCCAATATAGAATGCGGAGCATCCCACACAAGATGCTAAATAAACCACATCAGTGGACATACAATTTCCCTTAGCTCGAAATGTAAAAGCACCAAAACCAGAAGGATGTATAAATGTAGGATCAGAATCAATCAAAGAACAAAAATTACAACGGTTACAAGGTGATGTGATACAGGGTTCATTATGACCATCCTGTCTACTATCTCTCGGGTAGCACAACAATCTCTTCAAATTCATTTTATTCTTATAGACAAATTTAGGTATATTCCCTATAACTTCTTTTATAATCGGATCCACTGATAAAATATGCCAATGTGTCTTGATTACATCTTTTATAATTCCTACATCTTTAGTATAGAAAATTGGGAAAATTATATTATTAAACTCCATTCCCCCTCTAGGTTTGCTACCTTCCAAAGAATCATAGTCATTCGTCCTAGTGGA